>NC_053120.1:32693090-32760590 GCF_010015445.1 Perca fluviatilis
TAATAAAACTTTTCCCCAAATTTAGGAACTATATTAGATGACAATTGTGCACAAGATCACAAATAAAGAATCAAACTAATGTTCAAAGCAATGACATTAGAGTAATTAGTGTATAAGAAGAGACAAAACTGCTCATACTGTAAATATTGAACAAAAAACTGAAATACATATTTTGTTATGAAGAACAATAACAAGATGAAATCCCCATGATATATTGCTGGAAGTCTATAAACAGTACTATTAAAATATACTGCCGCCCTACTAAACATTGTGATTCATCTGGCCTCTAAAAAACAATACTGCTTAAACACTACTGCATGTAAAGAGCAACAGAACACTCAGTTTTAACTTAAACATGCCACCTTTACAAAACCAGACTCAACCACTCACCTGTGGTTACCCCACTGACACTGACACTCCCTTCCCCTCAAGGCTCAGATCGCAGCCCCTGACTATCTGGGGTGGGGGTTGGAGTGGGAGGCGATGCATGTGAAGTTGACATGTGATTTGGGGGCTATTATTTACCAGGGAACATAATGAGTTTTCAGAGATTGTTTGGCTTGTAGAAAACAGAATTAGTGCATTTTCTCTGCAGAAAGGAAAATAACTAACACTATAAACTGGGACCAGGGTCATTGATACACATCATGAATGAACTCCAAACCACGGATTAAATGTTAAGTTACTTTTTAAATAAATTTTAGGATATCTTCGAATGTCCAATGCCTGAGGAATAAACGAAATTTGCACAGTTACAAAAAACATCTTACTGATATACATTGAATTATTTTTGATTAATCATGTTATTTGCTGGGTGATGTTGCACACTGGAAAATAATGTGGGTGAGATTGCCTTCAACACACTCCCCCATTTGGAATAAGCAAAATGAAATGCGTTTTTATCCCAGAAACGCCAGGACTCATGGGAGCTCTGTGATCAGGCACTGTACAGTTGTATGTAATTTAATGGCTGTCGTGGCCTTAGTACATTTCTGTCTTAGCTGTCCCAGAATACCCTGGGTAGATGTTGTTTCTCATCTAGTGGAGCTAACTCTGTGACTGTCACTGCACTTATGAGTTTGCCGCTTGGTGCCAGCCTGCATATCCACTTCACCGTTGAGCCAGTCTATAGCTGGAGGGGAAGAGAAGAAGAGGAGAAGGAGGAGTGTGATTCCACTCTAATTTTGTGCTCTTGACTTGAAGAAATTGCTCAGGCAATAATTGCAGACCCTTTGCTCGGGGTAAATCAATCTAAATGGAACAGGCCTGGATGATGCTACTCTACTTGACCAGATCTGTTCCTTCCTACTTCTGATTTCCTTAATCTCTCCCCTGATGCTCAAGTGACTGTTAAATAGACTTTAGAGGAGAAGACACTCACACAAGCATAATCATACACACCTACATGGAAAAAATGTTCTTCACACCTACATGGAAAAAAAGTACTACAAAGAAATACTTCCACTCGCATAAATTAGTTTTTCTCACAAAATAAATGGAAGTTTTTTTTATACAGTTTTAAAGGTATGTTAGACAAGTAAAAAAAAAACTGACCACCACATAAATAAATGCATTAACTGTTAATTTCAATGTATGAAATAAGTAAAGATAATTTAAGGGCACTTTCACACCTGTAGTTGGTTTGTAAACTTGGAATGTTTTTGCCCTTGGTTTGGTTTCCTTTCACACAGAGAAAAATGCAAGCCAACCAAAATGCATCAGCCAAAATCACTCAAGAATGTTGAATAATTTTCTCCAACTAGCTGCTACAGTACTATACAGAAGAGGTTTATGGCCACATGTTGAAAAAATGTATTGAGTTCTGAGTTTAAAGTAAGAATTCTGAGATTAAAGTTAGAATTTTGAAAAAAAAAGTCAGAGTTCTGAATTTAATTTAAACTCAGAACTCAAATATGTTTTTCACATGTGGCCCTAATCCTCTTCAGTAGTACTACTAATACTACGCAAGCAACTACAGTGCCGCATCGCAGATTGCAGAGCAGACCTGACTACAGGAGCTGCTTAGCTTAAACTTGTGAAGTACACCTAGTAGTTGTAATCATCATCTTACCGCAATCAAAATGCAGCGAAGTGTACAGTTAATTTGTAACCTGAGCGAAACCACCTTCTCGAGGTGGTCTTAGTCTGCACCCAAGTGCAATTTTTGTGTTCACGCCTGCTCAAACGAACTGCACCAAGGGAAGAAAATCTCCAGGGTTCGATTAAACCGACCCAAACAAGGCAGATGTAACAAACGCCCAAAGCAAGCGCCTGATGCCAGGTATGTTTAAGCAATGTTTATATGGTTAAATTGATCAGTCTGAAGTTACATTTAGGTAGCCTAGAAATCTAGACGCACCCTAGCGGCAGCATATTTAATTTGCAGCAGGGGGGTCTAGGCACTCTCCATTGACTTGCGAGCTGGAAAAACCAAACTCTAGTCGAGTCGGTGGGCGGGCTTATGGCTGCTGCTGCTGGGAACAGCGGTCTTCTGGAAGACTTGCGGAGTTAAGCTTTTCTTTGAGAAAAGAATGGCATTCTTAAAAAAGGAAAATGTGTTCGGAGTTTTGCTGACCGGATACAGCAAAAGTTTAATCTATCAACTAGCTTCGCTACCTTCTTCGTTGCTCTGCCTGGTTGTAGCGCTATGCTATTGTGTGCAGAGACCCAACATCTTGATGTGGGTCTGGCTTGTCAGGCTAACATTTAGGATGACAAAATGTTGTTTCCACCATCATCTTTAAATTTATTGCTGTATGGGCTTAACAATTTTTTCCTGTGCAGTGGAAGGGTTCCTTTAAATACAGATCAAATATACAATAAATATCAGGTGTGAATGGGGCTATTTGTGTGAAAACTGGCAGCAAATTATGTGTAAGATATGTGAAACTCAAAAGCTTGCAGGTTACAGCAATGAAACACCATCTATTTCCTCTGATATGTTACTTGGCATCGTATACAAATATTTAGGATTCAAAGGTATTATTTGTCACATTCTCAAACAATATGTGCAGTGGAATGCAGCGTGGCATGCTCTTGAGGTTTATCTAGAAGAAAAAAAATAGAAGAAAAAACAAGGGATGAAAATATATGTAAAATAAAGTAGCCAGGCTGTGCCATTTTTCAGAATAAACAAATATAAAATGTAAATTTTAGTTTTTGTTGTAACTTATGTGTCCAGCCTTAAGACAGGTTGTGATAAAATAGATAAACCTATGATCTTATTAATTACAACTAATCAATTTATAAGGTACCACTTTATAATACTTACAGGGTACTTACCCGAGACTTACTGTGTAATATTGTCGTATGAGTATAAGTCAAGGTTATAATCATTAAAGAAAACGAACAAAATAACGAAAACTAGGTGGGAAAAAACGTTAACTGAAATAAAAATAAAGATAAAACCGATGCATTACAAAAAGAAACAATAAACTTAAACTGTATTGTCTGTTTGCAAAACTAAGTAAAATAAAATAATAAAGTTTTCATCTTTGTCAATGTTTAAATATATCTTTCATCTGACATTCCAAGTCAAATTGAACACAGCACAGTTCATGCCCCTTCGCAGCGATATTTTTTTTCCTACTATGGCCACCCGCCCTTCAATAGCATTCACACAACAGGCGTCCATGCTTACGTAATGTAACCCCATTTGTACAGGTCCTATCCCCTGACCAATCAGCTATTCTAAATTTAACCACTCGAGGTCAATGCCTCACCCCAACAATCAAGCTCCTATTGACGGGCGGGTCTTGGCATGGCCATAGTAGGAAAAAGAAATTGGCCGCTTGGCATCCTGACGGTACCGAAAGTCGGAAGAAAGAGGCAGAGTCCTATTTGATTATGACTGTGTCAGATAAAAGCAAGTGCCTTGCAGTGGAAGGTGGTAAAATATGTATATTTGAAAGTACATTTGAGAAGTGTGCACTAGGAGGCTAACCTAGCTTACCTTAACAAGGTAAAGGAGAACATTAAGCCCCCCCTCCCCCGAAACTAACCCCGGTAACGTTACAGAACCAGGCAGCTTGACAGAGACAATCGTAGGACAGAGAAAACTACAGGCGTGCTTTCACCAGTGACCTGATAGCTGCTAGTTAGTAAATAAGCAGGAACACCACAAGTGGGAGGAAGCATGGGATAATATGTGTATTGATACTGGGATGTCTACACAACTGTGTGAGTCGATTCCCTTTAAAAATCCACTTTATTCGAACCAAAGAACTTATTCATGTATGTCTTCTTTAGTCTATTTGGCTATTTAGGTTTTTTCATGACACGTGTCACTTACACATTAGCACTGTGTAGACTGTTTACATATTTGTGCTCCTCATATGTACTTTTTATGTACTAGTGTTATTGTTGAATACATTGTGAATGCATATATCTATGATGTTTTTGTTGAGTTTGTATTACACAAAACTTTGTTCTGACCTTTTTTAATCTTGCCTCTGACAAATAACCCATATTACAAAAAGACAAAAACTTACAGTAAAACTAATAAAAACTAACCTAAAACTAAGCATTTCAAAAAATAAAAAATAAACTAAACTAGCAAACCCGCTTTAAAAACTAATTAAAACTAAACTGAATTTGAAAACAAAAAGTCAAAATGAAATAAAAATAAAAATTTATGAAAAATGCAAAACTATTATAACCTTGGTAAAAGTCCATTCTCCTTTCCTCTAAAAGCACCAATCGTTACTTCCTTGTTCCACTGTACCTACGTTTAAGTACCTAAGAACCAGTAAGTATTTATATTTACTAATTCATACCACAATTTTACAATGTATGTGTCAGTCACAGGCTGTATTACAAAAGTGTTACCTTGTTAATTTATTAGTTGCAATCATTAAGATCATAGGTTCATCCATTTGTCACAACCCATCTCAAGGCTGAACAAAGGAGAGCCACACATGAGAACTAAAAATAATTTATATTACATAACTAAAAGACAACCTAAACACAACAATCAAATCAGGGGGAGAGAGAAACAGTGACTGAATGACTGTCACCAGTTTATACTGTAGGTGAGCTTAATCCCTGTGATGGAGGTTAAGGAGGCCTGCACAGAGAGGATCCTCCCATATAGCCTGGTAATCCTTCCTCTGTAATATGCAGTCCATCATAAACCGTTTTATGGACTATCCGTTGCCCTCCAATCACCAATCAAAGCTGAGATAAGCCTCTCTTTAACTATGAGAGTAGAGATAACCCTTACATTAACTAATAAGATAGCCTCCCATAACCCATTTCCTGTTTTTGCAGACACATAATTGTAGAGTCTGTGTTATGAATATGAGTACATCTCCATATTGTACCAACTGATATGCTCTCTTTATCTCTCTCTCTCTCTCTCTCTCTCTCTCTCTCTCTCTCTTTCCCATCATCTCCCATGTTTAGCTTAGCACTAATAGAGCCTCCCATTACGTTATGATTTCACAGCGTGTTCATGCTTATCAGTAATGTGTATGTTTTGCCAAGTTTTTGCTATAATGTTACAAAGCAGCGCTACTTTATTGCCTACGCGGCAGTTCTAACGGTTTAGTGTTCCTCATAGTGGGCAGTGGGCAGGATATCCCACTGCTTACTGAGCTTCTCCCTCCAGCCAAAAAGATCCTTACATGCTCTTCTGGGTGTCACATAAGTTAGCTGCATCTGAAACAGATGGCAACCAAATGTGCCCACTTGGAAACTGTTAAAGTATAATTTGGCCCCCATGTTTGCTTTGAAAGTGGCAAGCCATAGATCACAAGCTGTTTTTTTTATGGCCAATGTCTGTACTTATTATTGGGAATTTTCCAGAATGTAATATCAACATGTTGCAACTCCCCTCTGAAATTTCATTCCTACAAGGTAAAACTAATTATTGACTCTTTAAAATGAAAGCCAATTATCAGGAGTGGGACAGAATTTGTAGGAATATTAAAACTATGTCACGTGATGTGAGGGTGCGCCAAATTCAGTTCAAGATTACATCGCTTCTATTGGGCTCCCTCCAGATTGTTTGGAATTGGTCTGAAAGACACACCAAATTGTTGGAAATGTAAGACAGAGGACAGCCAATTACTTCATGCCCTATGGTCCATTTTAAGAGGATGGAGGAAAGAAGGTGTGCCGTCAATCCAGGAGTGGGCTTGTGAGATGGCTAGGGTGGTGGCGTTTGAAAAAATTATGTTGGGAGTTGTATGTCTTGTATTTTGTTAAAAATTAACAATTAAAAAATTGTTAATGGCATAAAAATAAAAGTCAATTAACATTTTGTGAAAAATAATACTTATGTGATTCAAACATAATCTATCCATAAATTGCAGGAATGTCTGTCTGTCCATCTGTTAGTCCGATGGATTTCAAACTTGACAGGTGTCTTGCTATGGCCACGAGTAAGTGCAGTGCCAAGTTTGACATTGTTTGGATAAGAAATGCAAAACATATTGGTAAAAGAATCACACATTGGCTTTTGCCGAACTAGCCGCTGACGCAGACCAGAGACAGAGAGCAGTGGAGCATGGCAGCTAAAATGTGACATACAGCTCAGGCCAACAAAAATGTACAAAGTAGCACTACGTTAACGATCAAACGACACGAGACAACGTCTCTCTCTCTCTCTCTCTCTCTCTCTCTCTCTCTCTCTCTCTGCGTGTGCGCGCACGCATATACACACTCAAACGTTCTGGTGGTTGATGAACGCAAATGTGATATTTTGTGATTACATTCTGAATCTGCAGTGTTCTCTGGTAGGTAAATATAGTAGTACAATGTCTTCCTCTGATGTAGACGTAGCCTACGCTGTCGGCTATACAGTGGAGTTGCATTGTGGTTTGGGGTCCTTCTGTAAGTCATTTTGGGGTACAATTTGGTTTTGAAGAATTCTACAAGCAGCAAAACCACGGGCCAAGCAAACGGCCCATTCCAAACAGGCATATTTTCATTCATTCATTTTTATACTGCTGATGTTGGGTCTTTTTTGAGGAGAGAATAACGATAGGATACACACACGCAATTCACCCAATATTGATTAGCATGTGTTTCACTTTGTGAGACTTAAACTCTGATGATGCATATTTGATAAGCTCAGTGAATGTTTTGAATATAAAACTTTTACTCCTTACTATTAAGTCCAACCATCAGATGGATATAAAGCATACAATATTCTCACACTAAGGTACTGTAAAGATTAATAACTATACTAGTTGATATTAATATACCCACAAATGCCATTAGTACCTCATTGCTCTGTGATTAAACTATGTATTTTTTTTTTATACTTTTAAACTTTTACTTAGTAGATTTCTGAATTTTGAACTAACATCCCACCAACATAAGTAGACGCTTGTAGTCTGTTAGAAATGAGGCAATCGCAGCTCATCAATAATAATTTGAAATTGGTCAATCAGATTGTGTTTCATCTCTCTCATCTCATCTATTGTACATGATGGCACATTTCTCCCAGGTCTCCGTTGTTTGTCTCACCTCTGACATGAAGCCCGGAAGTACTTTACAAAATAAATAAACGAAACAACCTGGCAATTGTTCGCTGTATGTAATTAGTTGCAAATAGGAATTACATCCACATTGGACAATTCCACATACCTTCAAGTCCAATGCCAGGAAGTAGTTTTCTTCATATGTAGCGAGGCAGAAAGTAAGGGAATAGAGGTCAGGTGGTGGGTTGGCTTCGGCAAATCAGATAAAAAACATGCAGAAAACTGGAGTTTATTTAAACTGACAGAAGACCTTGTGTGAGGTATTGTTCCAGCAAAGAGATACTGGTTAATCGAAGGTCTCTTGAAAAAGAACAAGTTGTCATGTAATTGTCTGCTACACAATGGGCAAAATGTGGTGCCCTTGGGGCCTCCTTATAGGTTAACCAGGCCAAGAGCTCACACCACAAACAAGTTGCCAACAGGACATTCTCTAAGGATGTATCTTGAGTCAGATAAACACAACCTAACAACACAGTCACTTCAATGTGGACTACTCACTGGTCCAGTCTGTCTGCCAGCTGACCAGTCAGACCATGAAAGCATTGAACCCTCTGCCAATCAGTCTGTCTGTAGCTACTTTGATGTCCACACTGTGCCTCTGCTGTATAGCTGCCTTCCCCCCTTATATCACTCTCTGTCTGTCTATAGTCTATATCCTTCGCGTTCCACTTGGGATTGCTCCGGATGCATGTTTTTGTATGGTAAATTGAGACAGCAAGCTAGACTATCTGTCCAATCTGAGTTTTCTCTCGCACGACTATTTTGCAATGGCTCTGTGCGGAGTTTATCACCGCCCATGACGATTCTGATTGGTTTAAAGAAATGCCATTAAACCAGAGCATGTTTTCCTCCCATCACCGGATGCTATGTGGAGTAGCCAGACTCTCCTTCAGCACGCTTTGGAGGAGGGTCTGGCAAAGCGAGACTAGTCTGTCTATGTCTCTCTGCCGCCCCAGGTTCACGTCACGCCATAAGAGGATTCATCTAAGTCAAGGGTTAGATAAAGAGCAGTAGGAGGGACAGAAATAAAAGAGGAGAGAATGCTTTTCATCTCAGCCTCTTGCTGTTTCTCTGTCTCTGTTAGTGCTTGTAGACGGTGATGGAGCATTGCGTCTATGCCGCAGGTCTCTGCCCTAGCCAACCACTGCTCTAATCCTATTTCCTCTTTCACACGCTCTATGATAGACTAGTTTGGGGTGCGTTCATGCTCTGAAATAGTCTGTATGAGCTATTTCATGCATGTTGTGCTATGTTGTCTGCCTGTTTGTTTGCGCCTTCGGTGCCAGGATATGTGGTGAGATAGTGAGTGTTTGAGTGTGTTGGTCAGTGGGTCCAGCAAAATGGATAGTGATGATATATGGGCGACACACACACCCCAGAGGTCGTTGTGAGAGCATGGTGCATTATTGTGATTGAAGCCGATAATGCACCAACAGACTCCGTGCTGTGCCCCTTCTAACCCAATCACAACTATGCTGATGGCATGCCCCGCCATCTGTGCTTCTTGGATTGGATGGGGGAGTGATTGATGTGCACTTGAACCTATTCCAGTGAGTTATTGTGGCCCGCTGTAGTCTTTAAGACAAGACCCTGTGGTCATTTTTCAACTGTGGACGCCAGTTTGTCGTACTTTCCTGCTTTTATCCTGCATTTATTAACTCTTTGATGCAAAGCTGAAATGCAATTATAGTGTTTAACAGTTAGGGTCGGGTGTATGGCGTCATTTCCTCTCTTTGCCCATGAATTACGATATGCTCCAGTATCTTGTAGCACAATTGACTGCAAAAATGAATTGAAAAAGTATCTAGAGCAATGCTATAAAGTCAACATCCCATATCACTCCAACATCCACTTGATGGCTGTACAAGAAATGTCCAGGTGATTCTCTGGACCTTCTTCATTCTTTTCTGCTTCTCTTCAATCTTACCCCTGCTACGTGCTGGATTGCAAATGAAGTGGTAGGGGAGAAAGGAGGAGAGGAAGAGGATTCAATATTAAAAAATCTGCTTGTATCTTGCATTGTGATGTAAGCAACATGCACAGCATGTTCACGTTTACCAACCCAGTTTGTGATGCTGTCCGTAACTCTGTCCGTTTAACATGTTATTCAGTCCGTTTACCCCCCACTAACAACAAAAAGCCACATAGCTCTTATTTTCCTGCCTGTTTTAAATGAGCCATGCTACAATTTGTGCTTATGTGTGCATCACATTGAGCATGTGTCTCTGTGTGTGTGTGTGTGTGTGTGTGTGTGTGTGTGTGTGTGTGTGTGTGTGTGTGTGTGTGTGTGTGTGAGAATAATTTTTCCTGAGCATATGATTGTCCCAATGTGAGTGAGTGTCTGTGTAATACGTACTGCAGAGAATAGTAGAAACATCGCTCCAGTAACTTGCTGCATAATTCCCAGTGCCAGGGGAGACTCGCCTGGTTGGTTCATTTCTTCGGGGAGAAGTCTCCCAGTGTTTGAAGAGGCTAAAATAGAACAGTACAAAGCATGTCAGGAAAAAGAAGAAGAAGAAAAAAGCAAATCTGCATTCCCGCCACACATTCTGCACAGTGCAGCCGGGGAATAGCTGTTAGGCTGTCTAGCTGACTGACTTGACTAATATTTTTTTGCAACCCACAAGAAAAACAAACACCAAAATAGAAATAATGGGAGGGACTTTCATCTTTAAAGTGGTTGTAGTTGGAGATTTGAGAGTCTCTCAAACCTATTTACCTCTCCGTGTACAGAGGTGGCAATGTCAGCCATTCTGCATGCTTTGCTGTCATTGTATCAGTCTCTTTCTCTGAAAGCCAAAAGCGACAGGAAAAGAAACATAGTTCTAGCCATCCGCATGCGTAAAAAGCTCAATAGATAGCCACACACACACTCAGAAAAACAAAAAAAAATTTGAAACTTATTCTTATCTTCCTAATATATATTAGATAAAAGCTTGAAATCAAATAATGAACCAGGGTCAAATAATAGCATGGCCAGCCCAAGTAAAGGCCTAGTAAATAATACTGAGGCTGGGCAGTAGAATACTATTGTGATTCACATTGTGAATTAAGCATAATGTATATTTATACAGCACCTATTCATCAGTACAACAACAGAGTTGTGCCGTAACTGATCAGATACAGCAGATAAACTCAACAATTCCTTCAGGTGTTTCATGTTAAAAGCCTGTAAGAAGGGGATGATGCTCTTTGAGCCACTGTATAACTTTGAATATGACACTGCATGAAAAGTGGGATTTTAGTCCCTGTTTTTCCATAATCCTGCTGTCAGACAAACCAAACCAAAAACATAACCTCCTTGGCAGATGTAATTAGAAAGAATTAGAACAGTTAAGAGAAACACAACTATGAGCAAAACATGGTAAATGTATAATATATATATATATTATATATACATACATAAAAACACACATATATATATATATATGTATATATATATACACACACACACACACGTATATATATACATATACACACACATCGTTCATTACAGCAAGGTGTTCTTTCTGCTGGGCTTTTGGCCTGTCGCACCTCCAACGGTGCCTGTGGTGGACTATGCATGGCAGGGGCATCCTCTTCCCTGAGGCAGGCCTAAACCTGACCGCATACCGCAAGGTTTTGCTGCAGGGTCTTCAGCTGGGGACCACCGCTCATTGACGTTTCGCCCCTTAGCCCAGAACATCTCCTGGTGGCGGGGCAGTGAACAGGGACGTCTCCCTGACACCCCCTGCAGCAAAACCTACTTAGATGTTACTCCCCAAGTCTTGTCTCGTCGTTTCAGCCAGAGCCAGTGGCTTGCTTTCTCCGCTTCCTCCGAGAGCTCTTTGGTGGATCTGCTCAGTGTGGCGCCACGTAGTCCCAGGTCCTTGAGCAGACGTGATGTTGATCTGCCCACAAAGCCTCTGGCTCCCACCTCCACCGGGTACAGCCTCACACTCCATCCACTTTCTCTGCACTCCGCGACCAGATCTGCATACTTTGCCTTCTTTCTCTCGTAGGCTGCTTCCAGACCCTCCTCCCATGGCACTGTCAGCTCGATCAGTATTGCTGACTTCACAGCTGCAGACCACAGCACCACGTCGGGTCTTAAAGTGGTGCTGCATATCTCCTGTGGGAACTGGAGCTGCTTACCCAGATCCACTTCCATCTTCCACACTGCCCCTGATGTTAATAGCTTGGCGGGTGGTCTCTTGCTGGTATGCCTTGCAGGTTCCCCCTTCCTGAGGAAGTGGATCCTGCATCGGCTCTCTGATGGTCTCTGGATGTTTGCTTCCTGCCGTCTTTTCTCCAGCACCTCTGCCAGCTTCCTGAGCACTTGGTCGTGCCGCCATCTGAGCCGACCCTGTGTCAGTGCTGTTTTACAGCCTGACAGAACATGCTGGAGTGAGGCATTGATGGTTACGCAGAGGTCACAGGATTGCTCTGTTCCAAGCCACTGATGGAGGTTTTTAGGGCTCGGGAGGGTGTCGTACGTTGCCCTAATAAGGAAACTGAGCCGAGCCTGTGGCAGTTTCCAGAACTCTGCCCAGCTGATTGCTTGGCTCGCGACACCCTCCCAAGTTGTCCACCGCCCCTGCTGCCCCTGTGCCACAGACCTCACTCTGAGCTCCTCCTGCTCAATCCTGGTGACCTCTGCGACAACAAGATCCTTCCTCTCCTTCCTGCTTGCCTTTGACCATAGGATGGGTGGATCGTTCCATCCGAGGCCTGCCCGCCCTGTCTGTACCATGCCCACGACTTGTTGATGTTTCAGTCTTCCCATCACTTTCTGCACCTCCTCCTTGGCCCTCCACTTCCTTCCAGTCTCAACTGGTCGTGCCGCCATCTGAGCCGACCCTGTGTCAGTGCTGTTTTACAGCCTGACAGAACATGCTGGAGTGAGGCATTGATGGTTACGCAGAGGTCACAGGATTGCTCTGTTCCAAGCCACTGATGGAGGTTTTAGGGCTCGGGAGGGTGTCGTACGTTGCCCTAATAAGGAAACTGAGCCGAGCCTGTGGCAGTTTCCAGAACTCTGCCCAGCTGATTGCTTGGCTCGCGACACCCTCCCAAGTTGTCCACCGCCCCTGCTGCCCCTGTGCCACAGACCTCACTCTGAGCTCCTCCTGCTCAATCCTGGTGACCTCTGCGACATCAAGATCCTTCCTCTCCTTCCTGCTTGCCTTTGACCATAGGATGGGTGGATCGTTCCATCCGAGGCCTGCCCGCCCTGTCTGTACCATGCCCACGACTTGTTGATGTTTCAGTCTTCCCATCACTTTCTGCACCTCCTCCTTGGCCCTCCACTTCCTTCCAGTCTCAACTCTGGCGTTTGCATCAACCACAGCCCTGTCGGAGGAGTCCCTTAACTCCATCACCAGCCTTGCCTTCTCCTGCTTGTAGCCCAAGGTGATGGATTTCAGGGGTAGCTGGAGTGAATTCCATCCATACAGGCCAGCAGCTGAGAAGCACCGTGGTAGGCCGAGCCATCTGCGGATGAAGGAGTTGGCTTTTGCCTCCATTCGGCTTACGGCTGATGAGGTGACTTCGCACAGCTTCAGAGGCCACATCACCCTTGGGTACAAGGTGAAGTGGTAACACCACACCTTATACTTTCCAGGTAGCTGGCTTGCGTCGATCTTGGACAGGCCTTCCGAAAGCTGTCGGAGGATGATTTTCCCCATATCCTTGTCGGAGAGACCAGATGTATAAAGTCTTCCCAAGCTTCGGATGGGCTGATCCACGATGCGGGGGATGTCTTCCCCACTGATGGTGAAGGTGACTCTGTCATTTCTCTCTCCCTTTCGCAATGAGAGGCTCCTTGACTTTTGTGACTTGAACTTCATCCTGGCCCAGGTGATAAGCTCATCCAGCCTCTTGAGCAGCCTGGATGTGCATGGGGCAGTTCGTAGCAGGCAGGTGATGTCGTCCATATAGCTCCTTAGGGGCGGGAGCCTCTGGCGTGCAGGCAGCCGGACCCCACCCACCACCTGCCTTGCCCCGATCAGGATGACCTCAAACGCTGCCACGAAAAGGATGGGGGAAATGGAGCATCCCATTGCGATCCCTACTTCCAGTTGTTGCCAGCCAGTGATGACCTTCTTCAGTGCAAAGCACATGTGCATGTCCTGGAAGTAGTTCTTGATCATGGTCCTGATGTTGTCTGGGATGAAGAAGAATTCCAAAGCGTAGGCAATGAGCAGGTGTGGCACTGAACCATAGGCATTTGCTAGATCCAGCCATATGACATGCAGATCCTTCTTCTCCCTGTTAGTGGTCTGGATCTGTTCCCAAATCATAGAAGCATGCTCTACACAGCCAGGGAAACCTGGAATCCCGGCATTCTGGCAGCTGGTATCTATGTAGTTGTTCTCCGTGAGGTAGGTTGTCATTCTTCTCGCCATCACAGAGAAAAAGATTTTCCCCTCCACATTCAGTAAGGCTATGCTCCTGAACTGCTCGATGGTCTTGGCGTTCTGTTGTTTGGGAATAGAGACTGCCACGGCCCTCTGCCACTCGGACGGTATGCTCTGCTTATTCCAGGTGGTTCTCATCAGGGTCCAAAGCAGCTTCAGCACTCCTGGGCAGTTCTTATACAGCTTGTACGGTATTCCATTCGGGCCTGGTGCTGAAGCAGATCTTGTCCGCTGGATCACCTGCCTGACCTCGCTGAGCTTGGGTGGTGATGCATCGAACAGGGCTGATGGTTCTGAGGGTCTAGGCACATAGCCTGGCGAGCCTAGGGGGTTGTTCCTTTCTGGGTCACTGTACTGAGTGCGGATGTGCTCTTGCAGTTCTTCTTTGGTGATATCCAGGGTTCCACTTGACTTCTCCTCAAGGAGCCCACGTGCATGCCGAAATGGATTCTTGAAGAAACTTGATCTTTCCTTCTCCTTCCTTTTTTCCTTTTTCCGCAGGTTAGCAAGGCGTCTTCTGATCTCATCCCAGAGGGCTTTTAGGCCCTCCTTCTCAGACTCCTCTGCCTTCCTCCACCGCTTGCGGAGCTGCCTTCTGCTTGCAACCAGGTCATCGATCTCTTTCTCCCTCCTGCCCTTTGATCTTATCACGGTTTCTCTGATGGTCACCTCGCCATACCTGTTGCTGCATTCTTCATACAAGATTTCTCCGAATAGGTTTAACTTGGCTACCACTGACCCACGTAGACCATTTTGCAGCAGCCCACTCAGATGTTCATCTAATTTTCTCCACTCCTCAGCCTCATTGGCCCTTGGCCACTTGATCTTGTTCCTTCGGAGTGGGTTTTTCAGGTTCCTGGCTCTTTGGCTCGACTCCGGTCTTGGGTCTCTTGGGGGTGCTACTGGGTTCACTTCTTGGGGTTCATCACCATCCCTTTCTTCCCCCTCCTTCCTTTCCTCCTGCTCTACCTCTGCAACATTGGGCCCGTTGGCACTGTGGTTTTCAACCCGGCCTTGGTACCCATTTGTCTGACCTGCCCTTACCGGGGCAGTGCAAGGTTGCATCATGCTACCACCACCACACTTTTTCTTTCCCATGTGGATGTGAAGTCCCCTCAAAGTTGTTGTTTTTTCCCATCTGCACCCGCACTTCCTTGGAATCTTCTCTTTTGCCAATGTCCTTGCATTCGTTATCGTGTGGTCCGTCCTTGTTGGCCCTTCTTTCATCCCGCCTCTCGGAGGGCCTTCGGGTTGTTTTCTGTGTTTCTTCTTTGTAGTATGCTTTTGGGTGTCTTCCTCTTGGGAAAAAAACTAGAGGGTAGGGTTACTAGCCTGCCTCTCCCAGTGCAGTCTATCCTACTGCCACCAGTCTCTCCTGGTTGTCCTCCAGTCTTCCCGGGACTCCAATATATCCCCACATATCACACATATATATATATATATATGTATGTGATAATACAAATACACATACAAAAATACAATACTGTGGCTCATTTAAAGAATAAGTATTAATTGTATTCTGTTGTTTGTTGTCCCTCGTGAACAGTTAAATAAACTGTACAATATTCAATTATTATCAATTATTATTATAATCAGTTATTCAACATTTCAGTTGGATATTTATATAAAATCCGCACACAGTGAAATTAAACTCCTTAAAGTATTGTTGGCAAAGCTGCTCATGTCCTCTGCATTACAGTATAACATGACAATGATAAAAACATTTCAGACAAACAGATGTTTACTTGAAGTCTTGAAGTCAGTAGGTAAGGCATATACTGTAGGAAGAAATACTGTAAATAATTTACTTTCCAGAATTGTTCGACTTTCTTAGCTTTGCAGAACATTATTATGGGATTTTCAGGATTCACAGTGGCGGTGCACAGTAGGAATAAGTGTGAGTTTAGTAGATAGTATTTGATTTTAGCTCTGACTGTTTCATAGAATTTGCAGTCTTAGCATTATACATTATTAAAGTATAAAGTGTTCTTTTTTTTCAATTTCAATATAGTGAATGCACTTTGCAACATAAGACAATGTGCCAACATTGACACTGAATCAATGTTATTCGAGCAATAGAAGGAGAGAAAACGATTCAGAGGAAGAGGGAAAGGGAAAGGCAGTGTTGTTCTCTATGTTTTTCTGTCTAACATGACTACAGGGTAGAGGCCACCACTAAATGGCTATACAACATAAACATAAATGACTTGTATACTGTGCATGCCTTCATCCCATTCCTTCCTCAGCTTCTGTTTATTTACTCCAGATCTCCCTCACAGAGTCTTCTTCACTCCATCTTTCTCTGCAGGAGCTCTCTGTATCTCTGAATCTCTCCTGCACCCTAAATCCCATAACCAGAGCCAAAGGTGATGGCCTCTATGCCTTCACCCACTGAGTCCGAGTCTGACAGAATTGTGGTTGTATAGCTAATGGGGATGTAAAGTACAGTATGGTCTGTGTGGTGGAGCTGCAGATTAAACCAGGGAAGCACCCAACAATTATTAGATGAATGGACCCTTTACATGTAGACCAACTACGCAAACCAGGTTTATCTGAGAATTTTGAAAATGTTGGGAAAATGTGAAAATAGTTGTTCCACTTCAGGGTTATACAAATTTTTCTCACTGTTTTAGTAGAGTGGATAAGCATAACAATTGTGCATTTCATTAGAAAAGCATGACATTTCTTATTTCCACATTCACGCTTGTACGTTTATTTTATCTTTATTGGATTGGAACTATGCCATATAGTCAAACCTCACCTCCAGTTTAACAATATGGAGATAAAACAAAACAATTAAGGGCATCGACCAGTGGTGCTAGTCTATTTTACTATATTAAAGGTCCAATATGTAATACTGACAGCTAGCGTTTAAAATAGGTACTGCAGTCCAAATTCGAAATACTGAATAGAGCATCTCTCCCGGGCCTCTCCTCCCCAGACTCAAAGTTCACGGAGATTGCCCGGTGGAGAACACAGCATCAATGTTGCTAGAACGCTAGTCTTACATAGCCGGACATTACTCCACAGCGCAGCGGAATAGCTAACGTTAGATGCTGGTTATGTGGACAGTCATAAAACCCTGTGCTCTGTACCCGACTGACAACCACACTTTCTCGGCTTAAAATTACTGCAGCAACCGCCAAAACATCATGACCTCACCGTCCTCTCTACCTGACTGACAGCCACACTTTTTTGGCTTGAAATTACGGCAAATACCCCTAAATACACCACTACCTTGCCGTCCTCCCTCCCCGTATGACAGACACTCTTTCTCGTCTTAAAATTACGGTAACCGCCACTAAAAACACCACTACCTCGGTGTCCTCCCTCCTTGACTCACAGACACACTTCTGGGCTTAAAATTCTGGCAACAACCGATAAAAACACCACTTCCTCGCCGTCCTCTCTACCTGACTGACAGACACACTTTCTCGGCTTAAAATTATGGCAACAGCCTTTAAAAACAACACTACCTCCCCGTCCTATCTACCCAACCGGCAGACACACTTCTGGACTTAAAATTATGGCAACAACCGATAAAAACACCACTTCCTCGCCGTCCTCTCTACCTGACTGACAGACACACTTTCTCGGCTTAAAATAATGGAAACAGCCTCTAAAATCGTCACTACCTCCCCGTCCTATCTACCCAACCGGCAGACAAACTTTCTCGGCTTAAAATTATGGCAACAACAAAACACCACTACCTTGCCGTCCTCCTCCATCCTTCACTGACCTTACTTAGGAGTTCATCAACAGCAGCCGAGAAACTCCACTCCCATTCTATCTGTCCTTCAAGATCCATGCAGTTACACGGAGGTAGAGGGCTGTTTGTCTACCTTTGTTTTCTATGAAAGGCTGTTGCAAATTACATCAGACATTGTCAATGGTGTCTGCCAGCATTTTAGGGTGGAAGATGTAGTGTGCCCACCGAAGTTGCATCATGGACTGTTCACAACAGGAGATGTGGGTTGCTCTTCCACCAAGTCAAAGACACCTCTGCCATCAGCCTACACAATTGTACCACAAGCTGTGCACTGGCTTCACAAAGTCCCGTGAGACTCGCCAACCTCCTAGCTGCTGCAGGTGCTAAAGAAGGGGAGTAGGCATGGCTCAGCAAAGTCAAGACACCTTGAAAAGTCTACCATGGATGGCAATATATCATGGTCTGCCTACCACACTGATGCACACCAAGCTTCCTTCCTACCTGCAGCAATAGATGGAGTATTACCTCTGTTTCTTGACAACTCAGTGGCAATGATACAGCATTCCATGGACATTGTCAAGGCAGTAGTTTAGCATGTGAATTCTGATCAGATTTCTGTCCTTGCTGCTGACCAACCACTGTATGCTCCTGCTTAGGAAGGCCAGTGGACCTGGCCAGGCACTCACAGAGAGTATCACTTTTGTAGAACAGTGCAATCAGATTTTCCACTAGCCAATTTTTCTCCAGGGAAAATAAACCAGATTATGAGTGCCACTGAATACATTTAAACATCAATGTTTCTTTAAATTGTTTTTATTTGGGTTAAGGGCAGATTATAATCAGAATCAGAATACTTCATTAAATGTTAAAAACAAAAACATTTACTTTTAAAACCATCATCTTTTAACAATACCTTATAGGTGAACATAAGATAAAGATCATGTAATGTTATAAAATGTCATCTTCAGAGTCCCAGAGTCTGTGCTACTCTGGACATGCTCAGTTCCTGCTGCTCACTCTTTGCAAACTCTTTATTGTCCCCCTGTGTTTTTTTCCTAACTAACCATAGCTCATAATCAGTACTGCACACGCTAGACACGCAGCCAATGGTTGTTTGACACCTCACGACATTGTGTTGCCAGATCAAGATTGCGCTTCCAAGCCAAACACTCACACAAACCGCCCAAATTTCTTGGCGGAAAACAGACTAATCTGGCAACACTAACCCCTTGCATCGTTTCTGCCGCTGGCCGATTCAAACAGACGCAGTGTTATTGGCTTCATTCATCACCGGCCAAATTGGCTAGTAACTTGATTTTTAAACGCATTTGGCGGGTGTCAATTTAATGCCCTGATCAAGACCCTTGGTGAGAAGCAGTACACCGGCTCAACAACTTTAACAACTTAATTTTCTTCTGTTACATCATAGGAAAGCACATTGCAATGGGGAGATGAGGGACAATTTTGTTTGGCTATTTTCCTGTAATGTTAGCTAACTAGCCAGCAGCGGGCCGTTCGGGTTTGGTCCATCCGCTCCCACCGTAGGGATAATTTTTTCTGAGAGAACGGATGACCGGGAGATGGACAGTCTGGTAAGCCATCTCCCTCTGTCTGTTTTCCTGGCGGGGGTGAAGCAGAGTGGCTGTAGGCTCTGTTCGGCTCTGCCGCTGCAAATTCAAATGCTGTTGGTTGTTGGTATCATAGCAATGTTTGTGTCTGGTTTCCCTTGTTGAATGACGAATACATTACCACCACCAGGTATGGAGAGTTATGTACTCTCACGCAGAATGTATGTGGTACTTGGCCATCGGCTGTAGTCTCTGCAGTGTGTTCCAGTGCACATTTTTGGCCAAGACAAAGGCGACGTGGGCATGACACCTCACACCGGAACCCCTTCTTCTAACGTTTCCTGCCTTTTATGCCCTTTGACCCAAGCAAGATCTTACCCACTCCCTGTTAAAGACGCTCAAATAAACAATCTGCCTTGTTTGGGATGTATACCTATGTGCCAGCCTAAAAGCCTCAATCAAGTGATGCCAAAGAACTGGAAGAACTTCCTTCGATGAGACCAAAACCATATTTTTTGCTTTCCTTACACGCTAAGCTGTTAATCTTCCTCTAGCAGAGGGCTAAGAACTCTATGCAACAGATGGAAGTCCACTGCTCTCCTGCAGAGTCATAATTGGCCTGCCTTGCCCCATTTTAGCAAGAGGAGCCTGACACTTGTCTTTTTCTGCATTTGGGTAGTATTAAAATAGACCAGCACCATTGGTCTATGCCCTTAATTGTTTTGTTTTATCTCTATATTGTTAAACTGGAAGTTTCACTATATTGCATAGTTCCAATCCAATGTCCAAGGTAAAATAAACATATCAGCAAAAGAATGTGGAGTGACCCTTTTTAACGAAATTTGACCTTGATATAATCTCAAAAGTATCACCGTTTTTACAGTTTGGTTCCAAAATGAAACGCTTTTGAACATTAGACCTGGGGGACTGGCAGCCATCTTGTATTTGACCTCTAATGGCCCTCAGAGGTCAAATCTGACATCCCTCCACATCTGAAAATAATCTTTATGGTATGCACTAACTATGTAAGAAATGTCATGCTTTTCTCATAAAATGCACAATTCTTTATAATATGAGAGCTTATCCACTCTACCATTTAACCTTCTTCTGCAAAACAAGTATAAAGGCTAGAAAGGAAGTTTATGTAGGTCAAGTGACCCTTACCTTGCATGTTGTAGTGGTCCATCGAGAGTCTCATGCTGAAACTGATTGATATACTTCCTGAAAAGGTTCATTCATGGTCACACGTGCTACTCATGGAAGGAGTCTGGCTTCATCCCGGTTTATGACTTCACGGTCAGGTTTGCAGCATTGCGGATATTGTCATGATGGAATGGTGTTTGCCCCCTATAGGGTGACCATTATCTGGCCATTCAGAGAAATCATTGCACCTAATGGCTGCTGTATCATGTAGGTCTGTATGTTTAAATCCTAGCAGTAGACTGATGGTTGCAGGAGTGCTTGTGGTTATTTCAAAACCTGTTAAAATAAGAAGAAATGGCAGAAAGAACACTATGTTACTTTTTCATTGATTAAAGTTTTATCCACCTTACACAATGTAATGGCCTTATATGCCTGTGGTCTCTGAATGGAAGCTGTGCTGTAGCCTACTGTATACATGAGCTTCTGAAGCTCAAAATGCATGCGTATGAAAGCTGGGTTTCTTTAAACCTCATGCAAGAACCACTCGTACAAACAGATTTGCTCTGATGCGGCACATACAAGTGATTTAAGATAATATAGGGCATACACCAATTTTCTTGGTACAGATTAAATTAATTCACAAATGGTTCAGACCTGTCTTATAAGTCTGTACAGATACGTTTTCTCCACAGGGGGAAAACGCTTACAATATACAACGTTTATTGCCTTGATCTGAATGAGTTAAAATATGGTGCCAAAATGAACTAAAAAAAATCAGAAACAAAAACAGACTTAATGCAAAATGAATGTTGTTCACCATATCATTATCATCATCATTATCATCATCATCACCATGGCTTGCCATTTTACTGGAGGTCATTTTAAGTTTTATCATGTTTATTGACATATTTAAGTGCAGAAACTTCTACAGTTCAGTAGCTCCAGCAGGTGCCTCAGGCTCTTTTTGCAGGTCCCTGCCCAGATCATCCTTTGTTATAACACCTGACAGTATAACATCACCTATTGAGGCTATAATATTCTCTCATCTAATATCTTCCTGACTGTCATGTCCTCTTCACTGCCTCTAATATTAGTCATGGTTGGCTTTCCTCTAGAAAGACATTTTTTAGCCTTCAACTTTATGACCCTCATTAAGTCTGTCACAGTGCTGCTCTGATGACACATTGTTGGCAGCTGTACTATTCATATTATCTAATTGTTTCAGGTCCTCTAATATGAATGACACTGTTAAATTAGTAATGTTTTTGTCTGCCGATTTTTGACAGCAGGACTTGAAGCTCTGCGTTGTGAAATTCTTTCTTTGGTAACGTTTTTGTGAATGAAACATGAAACAAATGAACAAACTAATTTGCCTGATGCTTATGATCAAATCTAACAAATGCCCCATATACCAACACAGTATAACTCCCAGCACATCAAAGACTGATGCTTGGTCAGGTGCCTTTGGCGTTAGTTACTGACGCATGAAGTCTCCTTTCAGACGCAGCGGTCTTTAAAGCTCTGGGTTGGGACCGATTTGGCGTCATTTGGTCATGAAGGGTAAAACCACTTAGTTAGGGAAAGATCCTGGGTGGGGTTAAAAAATGTTATGTTTAAGTGCCACGCGGGACAAGAACAGCACCGTTAGGGTTAGGAAAAGATCATGGGTGGGGTTACAAAATGTACGTTTAAAGCCCTATTCGCACAGGATTAGTACTACCTGGTGACCTCTAGTCGTTTGTAATAATTATGGAGGTTGGCTGTGATCTTAATCCCGTGCGAATCGTCCATGTCTGTAATTTGTGAAGTAAAAATTCCGCCGCAAATGACCTACCATATTTCGCCAAACACAGAGCTCCTGTGGTAATAATAGACCCGTGTGACTCAACATGTCTGTGATTTGGCGGAGTCCTTTAACATTTCTCAAGGTTTTTGTTTCCTATGCGCCTTTTTATCCCTCTCGAAAAAACGGATATTGGATCGTGGGGGGCTGTGGATGCCGCCTTTCTTGGCCAACGTAGTTTGGACCAGGGCCCGACCAGAGACCTCCGGCCCTGAGTTGACGATGCTGTGTGGGTGCCGCTGCAGCGGGGATAGGGAATGTGCCTCTGGTAACCTCTACCGGATCTGGCACAAATTGATAAGGAACTCTGACTCAAGTGTGGCTGCCTTGCCCTGTTCATCCTTCGTGCGCCTCCGGGTAGCCAACTCTTGGGGTACAGATCTGTCAGTAAATTCAAATAAACATTGCGCGACAACAACAGTGAACAAGCCCTGTGTCCTGGGTGAAATTCCTGTGTTGTTTAACTCATCCACCACCCCAAACTGCCTCCTCATGCAGATTTTCGGTCTTTCAGCCTACTTGCTCTCGTTATTGCCTGGTGCGTCCCATACAGATGCTAAAGGGTGCCTTTTGCGTCGGTATCTGACGCTGAGAGCCACTGACCAAGCATCAGTATTTGTCGCGTTGGGAGTGAGAACGGGTTGCAAATACAGGTGGCACTCATCAGGCTGAAATGAACAATATACAACAAGCTTGTTCATTTGAAAGATTTTTGTCAATCTGAGTTGGAACACTCGTACGAGCAATACCAGAAAAAAAGCAAGACATTTGAGACAAGAATACAAATGTTCTTGCTTGAAGCCCTTTGTGTTGCTTTTTTGTCCAGCACTCGTAGTTGCTGCTTATAGTTCCTTCTATCTTTCTCTTGCATGAGGCAAACCCCGATCATTTAACAAGGACCAAAGGTGATGCCCTGTGCACGTTTTAATACCCGCAATACAATCAGCACATGTCAAAGTGAATTGCAGTGTGAAGGTTTTATATAAATGTGTAAGAGTGGAGGAAAGAGTGGTGGAAAGAGGAAAGATAAGTGAAGGACATGAAATGAGAGCCAAAGAAGATATGAAGAGAGGACTGTGAGGGTTGGGGTAGGAAGTGGAATGGTTGCCAGGGTTACGGTCAGGGTTGTGACCCCTTATGTCAATCCGTCCATTTGGAGCATATTGCAGAGTAAGAGGATTGGATTTTTATGGAGATGGATTTCATCTGCTGGAAGGCTTTCTCTCTGTCTCTACCTCTCATCACCTCAATCCAACCACCTTCGCTCATGTTTTTTTCCCCTCATCTTCCTTTTTGTGTTTCCATGTGTGACTTGTCACCTGACTGAATTTCTCAAGCTTCCTCCTCTCCTCCCTTGCTTTCCTTCTCCTCTGCCTGCCCTCTGTCCTTCTTTAAACCTTACTATGAGTGCGTTTATTCAGCCACATCAGGATCAACATGATCCCTTGTGATATTTTCCAAATGCCAATTTGTTTCTCTTAACTCACACGTAAAAGATTACAGTATGTGCTGTGTGTATTTTTCTCCCCCTCAGTGCTTCCGTATCTGTCTTTGGATTTTAGTCAGAGGTGCCTTTTTTAAATGTCACACTATTCTCTTTCCATCCGCTGCACACATTGGCTGATAGAATGTGATTGCAATTTGATGCTGTTTGATGTACTCTACTACGGAGGGCCGAAATTAAGATTTAGACCTCTTTACACTTGATATTAAAATGTGATGTAGAGTTGGATAACATGATTGGATGTAGCTGCTTACTAAAAAAATATAATTTCCCCTTGCAGGATTAATAAAGTATGTCACCTTCTTTCTTCTATAATATGATTTTGTAGTCCACAATTTCTCTTAGTGGGATTTTGCACTAATTATGCTTGAGTAGTATATGTATAGTCAATGCTCACTGTGGCTAAACTGCAGCATTCCACTCCTGCACACATTCACCCAGAAAATCTCCAATTGTGTTCAGATTTCAGCCAGTCAGCCAGAAGTAAACACAAACAGGGAGTATCCAGTAAAAACTTGTGGGAATGTCCTCCGTGCTGGTCAAAAAACATCAATGGTGGTAGAGGCATTGGTTTTGGAGATAACTTACCTTATTTCATGTGCCAAATCAATGATCTGTCTCCCATGTCAGGAAAGTGAGCCATTTCCTCTCTACAGACTGTTTTATACATGACTTTATGCTTTGTTCTGAGGTAGAGTGGGGCGATATGGAAAAAATCAAATATCACAATATTTTTGACCAAATAAATCAATGTTGATACCGCAGCAATATTATAGGGTTGACTATTGGTGCTTTCACAAAGTGTTTCACAATGAGAGTTTTGTTAAATAATCACCAATAATGTGGATACAGGTTATTCCAAGAAGATGTGTAGTGAGGGCTCTGACACCTATTTAAAAAACGAATATCCTTTAATGTTATAATGATGTTATAAATTCATGAAAAATTAGTATTACTTGTGTTATTTAAAATCCATCAGAAATTTCACATCAGGGCGTCCAGATAGCTCAGTTGGTAGGGCAGGCGCCCATATACCGAGGTTTACTCCTCAATGCAGCGTGCCCGGCTTTGACTCCGACCTGCGGCCCTTTGCTGCATGTCATTCCCCCTCTCTCTCCCCTTTCATGTCTTCAGCTGTCCTGCTAAAAATAAAGGCCGAAAATGCCCTAAAAGATATTCTTAAAAATAGAAAAGAAATGTCACATCATGTCTTTGTGATTCTTATTTTGTAAACTTGAAATCTTGCAGAATTATTTGGATTCAATCAGATTATATAATTCATCTTTTATAGGCCAAGCCAACTGGGGCTGATTTATATCGTACAGTGTAAATATTCTCACAATGAGCAGCCCTAGAGTACTGTGCGATAGATCCAACAACAACTTATTATTTTGATGTAAGGATGCTCAGCTTAACTTTTGGCATAACCAATTCATTTTATTTCCCCTAACCGTCGGCTTTCTAAAACAGTCCATCAAACCTTAGGTTTTAAAAACAAGACAAAATGATTTTGTATTACCTGCCTGCATTCAGCAATGCCTTGTTTTAGATTTCCTCTCACTGCCTTCATTTACAGTGGAAATGTTTGCAGAGATACTTTACTTCAGTTACTATGCTTCCCACTCATGCAGCTACATGAATCACATGGGAGCTACCCAGAGAAATCAGTGCTGAGGTCACAGTAAGTGCCTCATTTGCTGATGTGTCTCCCACCACCCTAACCCACCAAGGTTCCCAGCTGTTTCAGGGAGTTCAATTGGTGACCTTAGCAGCATAATGCTGCTTCTTGAGGCTATGCACTCCCACATTCTAGAAACAGTTTAGAGTTTCAGAAGAAATCTGCATTTCCATCTCAGTATAAAAGAAAAGGAAAACAAAAGAAAAACAAAACAATACAATCAGAACCGATATATTAATAATTCCAAATTTCTTCCAGCACCATTTGCCCTATTGTATAAATGTTTACAATACTAGAGCTGCTTACATTTGTGTATGTAGGTATGTATATGCATGCATGTGTATATGTATATATATTTTTTATATATATGTACATGTATTTTTATATACATACTTATATCTGTAATAGTCAAATGTTTATGTTCACCTTGTTCAGCTTTGTTGTCTGTTTTTATTTTTGTGGATGTATTTTGAGAGCAACAAAAAGCCAAAGTCTGATTTAGATATGATTGATTATAGAATCGAATCTGGAGGAAAAAATTAAAATGTAAGGGTCTTAAGGATGTCAAACAAACATAGTAACCTAACACATGCTAAATGTCAATCAATCTTTAATTCATGTCATTTTTGCCCCCTCTGTGTTGATTATGCAGAACACCTGCTTTGTTGTGCCCCCTGCGTATGTGTGTGTGTGTGTGTGTGTGTGTGCATGTGTGCGTGAGAGAGAGTGTGTGTGTGTGCGTGTGTGTGTGTGTGTGTGTGTGTGATTGTGTAGGCAATATCTTGAGCCAAGCTCTTAACTAATCTTATCATGCTGGCATCCTGCCTTGGTTTACATGCTGAGGGTAACTGACACAAGTGTGTGTGTGTGTGTTTATGTGTGTCTGCGAGGGTACCAGGTTAATATGTCACTCAATGGGGGGTTCTGGTAAAAGCTGACTTTTTGTGACACCCCACAATGCACCTGCGGCACTGCTTGCAAACTGCTTGTTTGTGGGTGGGTGTGTGTGTGAGTGAGAGAGAGATCCAGCCAAATCACATCCACCCCAGTGCGAGTCACAGTGGAAATAGCCTCTCACCGTTAAACGAGCCCATCCTTCAGAGAGAGCTTTGCTCTGCATAATGTCTCCACTGTAGGGGCCAAACACACACACACACACACACACACACACACACACACACACACACACACACACACACATGTTCAAACATACATGTTCGCACACACTCAGGAGAAAAAGAGAGTTTCATATCATTAATCTCTGTAGCTCTCACCCCCTTAACCCCACACCTTTGCTCTACTGTCCTCACTCCCTTTGGCAAAGTCATGGCTGTCTTCCTTGACCAACTCACATTCCCTGGAGCCCTAAAGTATGTGTGTGTGCATATGCCCATACTCCTGTGTGTGTGCTTCTTGGTGTGCCTGCAGACCAGGCTTGTACGTGCCAATGTGTGCATACTATAAATGTATTTGTGTGTGTGTAGTGTTGACGGGAACACAGAAACGAAAAAGCAGAGAATGTGACATGGAAAAGCAAAGAGCATGTATCCTTATTTGACTGCCAGTAACAGGACAGCCCGCCAGCCAACAGAATGGAGATCTCTCTGGGGAATGCTGTCCTCCTTTTTACTTCCCCCCAAAAAAAATCACTAAATCACATGCTGGCACACACCACATTAGTGTCAAAATGTACTTGTGAGAGCTGCCAATTGTCAGTGAATAGTAGCTGGAAACAGATTGGGATTTTGCTTTAAAGCTTTAGTGAGTAACTTTTTGATATTATTGCGCGTCCGTTACATTCAAGTCATTGCCAAACGAGTTGCTACAAAACTAATTAAGACTATCAGCTCCACACACTCTGTATTTCTCAGTATGGCTATGTTCAAAAGATTTTGTTTTCCGGTGACTTTCCCGTGCAGAAACTCAAGTGAAGATAATTACCTCTTCTGAAGAGTCCATCATGTTTTTTTAATCCTCTGTGTCCTCCTTGGCTACTAGCAGCTGCATAGGGGAGGGGTGAGTGGGGTGCGCAATCACGTAAGACTTGTATCTTGTGGACGCGCCAACAGTTTTGTTGTCATTACTTCCTCATTAATTCCTCATGGGGGTGACAGAAACTATACACTATAGCTTTAATCGCTTTAGTACCATATAGCTCATAAGACATAGAACACTGGAATCACATTAAAACAGAATACTCAAAGCAAAATACAGTCATTGGCCACTGACTTTAACTCATTTTTGTAGCACTTCATCGGACATTAGCATGGTGTAGAAATGCAATTATTCATAATAAGTTCATTAGAAGTATGATTCACACAGTGGAAATACATATTAGCAGGATAGCAGGATAAGATATAGTTAGGCATCAGAGCTTCATTCCACAAACATTGTGACTTCATTGTAATAATTATACTATATCATGTGTAAATGCAGTTATTGGTCCATCCGAGGTTTCTGCCTTTTAAAAGTAAGTTTTTCCTCGCCACTGTCGAACCAAATTCTTTCTCTTGGAGGGGAATTGTTGGGTCTTTATTGAGTGTGGTCTAGACCTGCTCTATCTGTGAAGTGTCCTGAGATGATGATTTGACACTAGAAATACAATTTAATTGAAGGACAGTGGTTTGCTTTTGCAAGTGAGGCACCCAGGAATTCAACTTTTTCTTTCATGTGATTTCATTTTCATTACATCAACACACCTGTCTCAGAAAAAGGACGAACAAATATAAATGATAATATATATTACATAAATATAATATAATGACTATTATTTATTTCAGTGGACACACTAGTAACATGGCAAAAGTAGTTTACTAGCCTACATCAAATATAGTTTTTTTCTTTTTACCCAACTTTGTTTTTGCATTTTAATTTATGTCAAGTGGCTGCTTAATATAGTAATTAAATTAATATAATATAATTGTACTACTCTATATCTGTCTGTCTGTCTGTGGTGAGTTTTAACATGCGGTTTAAAACTTTTAGCATGATAAAAAATGACATTTAGTAATTGCAACCAGAGGGAGTGGTTTGTCCTAGAGCAGGGGTCTTTTACGTTTTTTAAGCCAAACTGAAAGAGAGACGGAGCAGGGACCCCCTACTACATATTGTATAAAATGAAGTTGCATATTAAATATGGCCTACAATAACGTGTAGGGCGGCCAAAAGCCTCTATACATACCTTTTTTGTTCATAGAATCCTAAGCTATTAATATATATATATATATATTATAAATCATGTTTTAATGTTAAACATACTTGTGGCACAGTGAATCCTTTGGGATGAACTGTATCTGTGGATGGCCTTAGTGACTACCTTACCTATAGGCCAGTAAGCCTATCATCAGTGGGGAGTTATATTTGCTAATAAAATGTTGGACTCATGTTAAAGGAACACACCGACTTATTGGGACTTTAGCTTATTCACCGTAACCCCCAGAGTTAGATAAGTCCATACATACTCTTCTCATCTCCGTGCGTTTTGTAACTCTGTCCGACGGCCCCACCGGTAGCTTAGCCTAGCACAGATCCTGGAGGTAAAAGGTTCCAACTAGCCTACTGCTCCGAATAAGTGACAAAATAATGCCAACATGTTCCTATTTACATGTTGTGATTTGTATAGTCACAGCGTGTACAAATAACAAGGTCACATGAGACACAGCCATCTTCTGACCATATATAAACTGGGAACTATATTCTCAGAAAGGCGAAGCAGTGCTACTTCTGCTACTTGGGTGGAGTAATATGCTTGCAGCACCTGAGAAGCCCCGAGCAGAGAGTAGCAATGCTTCGCCTGTTGAAGATCCCTGCCCTAGAGCATATATTTGAAGATATATAATACAGAAATTGACTCATTGACTAATTCTGAGCAATCTTTAATTATAATATCATTGTTTAATGTAAACTTGAGGATCTCTTGCATGCAATTGCAATTTCTGTTAACTTCTTGAACATGGTGTAGTTAAAAAAAATCACTTAAAAAAAAACAATAGCCTATTTATAGAAGATATGAGTGTTATACTGTTTTAAGAAAACATTAGATCTTTAGCTTTCAGAATCCCTTACCCAATTGGATGTTATCCAAACTATTTATTTTATTATTAGAAGTATTTTGACAATGAAGTTGTACAAATATAAACTTCAAAAGATCTGTTATAATTTTCTCGTCAGTCTCATGTAAAAAAGTAGAAAGTCCGATCTTTAAAATGACACCCTGAACGCAACTGAACGAAAACACAAGCCATTGCTATTACCTTGAGAAACGAGCAGCCAAACTGCACATTTACAGTTAAAACAAGAAGGCTATTAGCAACAGGCAAACAACACTGGAACATTTAGTGAAATCATAGAAGTTAATTGACAGCTTTGTTAGATGCCGCTACATGCTCGTGTGTATGTGCTGTGTGCTAAATCTGCATGGGTGTCAGGTAACACGTAAAAACGTGGAGTTTCATTGATTTGGGAATTCTCTAAAAAAGCAAACGGAATACATTCAATAATGAAGTACTGTGGATAGACCGATGCACTTATTTTGGATATGGTAAAAGTGGGGGAGTCTAAACTAATAGGTCAACATTTAAAAAGTGGGTAGGACTTGTCTGACTTGTATGATAAGGACATCTGATTTCACGCCAATAGACCGCTTCAGTGTCCATAATCACGACTCCCCCTGGTGGATAGATAAACCATTGCAATTGGTTTCCACACACGGCGCATAGGGGCGTTCACTACGTCATCGTGGGGGATTTTATTCAAGCCAAGGCCAGACCGGTCACGTACCTGCGTAGGCCCCGGCACAGAGGCACGGGAAACTGTAGATGGCTTCATCTGTATTGTTTGATTGTGCAAGTAGCTTATAACGACCCATATTTATGTTTACCCTTTTAGGTGCTGACAGTGGCTGTGATGTAGTTACGTTTGTGACTCACTTTAACCCAACCCGTGATGTTTTCATATCTATAGTCTATATTCACGGCGTTCCACTTCTGGGATTGCTCTGGTGCCGGATATCCGTTACCTTCCCCTTTCCTCGTGTTGGAATTTTAAACTCCGGTGGATTTATGAGGACTATGGTTAACTGCTCCTCAGATCTCTGTAGGATAAATCCAGACAGCTAGCTAGCCTATCTGTCCAATCTGAGTTTTCTGTTGCACGACTAAAACAACTTTTGAACGTACACGTTCCATCAAAACAAGTTTCTTACCGAGGCTGTTTTGCAAGTGGCACCGCAGCTCTGTCCAGTGCTTAGCACTGCCCAAGACCATTGTGATTGGTTTAAAGAAATGCCAATAAACCAGAGCACGTTTGTCTCCCATCCCGGAATGCTGTGTGGACAAGCCAGACCCTCCTCCGCAGTGCTGTTGGAGGAAGGTCTGGCAAAACGAGACTATATTTCAGGCTTCCAACCACCATGCTTTTCATAACCATTTTTTTGTGTTGCTTAAACCTAACCATGTTAACTGTGTTGAGATAGGCAGAAATGTGGCGGGAAAGAGGCCAGCATGACACGACCCAATAGATTCCCCACTGGAATCGCACTGAAGACATTGCAGTTATTTGATGTTCACCTTAACTATTCGGCTGGGGCGCCTGAAGGATGATGTTTAGAGAGATTTTAGTAAATCAGATTGCAAAAAAACAATAAGTGGGGGGAGGCAAAAATATGACTTTGTCATTTTAGTCCATAGAAGAAATTAATCCTTAGTTAATCACAACATGCGTCATATGCAGTGATACCAGAGCTTCACCTTATTTTAAGGCTACAGTGTAATGAGGCTGATATTTTTCAAGCTGCCCCCACAGTTATGTAATACACAGATGGCGTTAGATTTACCTCAATGTACTGTTCCAATGTTGCACCTCTGCCTCTCTCCAGTCTGCCCTGCTCCCTCTCCCTCTCTTTGGATTACCATGACATGAGGGCCTCCACCAAGAGTGACACATGACCAAACACAGTGATTCCTTATGTGTGGCCAAGTGCATGCCTGTCAGGACAACCCTCAGTGTACAGTTCTTGCTCTAATAATCCCTTTCCCTGGGAAAGAACATCCCATAATTATGTGGTCAGAACCACACAAAAACAGTATAGATAGTCTCCCTTCATACTTAAGATTTAGTAGCTTCTTTTACCTGTACTCTAAGAAATATCTATATGACTGTATATATTAACAGAAATTGTCCATAACATGGGATTCACAGTTGTATTTTAGGTTTATACATTTGGAATTACATAATTTGTGCTCCGACAACTTCTGTCCCCCACAGACATTGGTTTTGGGAGATTGAAGTCCACGTTGTCACTTTTTTTTCGATGTTTGTCCCTTTTTATGAAATTTTTCACATTTTTATTACATTTTTTGTCCTTTTTTTAAACCCTTGTGACACTTTTTAACGAGGTTTGTGTGGCTTTTTTTAACACAGAATTTCCGTTATTTAATGACGGGACAAAGTCCAGGCAATGAGCTGCCATACCTTTTTTTCTGTTATTTTACAGATTTATTTCTTAGAGCGTTGTGACTCATTGGAAAGTTGACTGAGCTCCAGTACCTTTGGCTTCCATGCATTGACCAGTACAATCACAGACAGCTGCTGTTGGCCCAAAAGCAGCTCCACTGTCACAGTTGGGGATAAAAGAGCTTCCCTCAGTGGGAAGGCCTTGTGACTGTAGGTGTTTAGTTAGCCAAGAGTGTTAATGAGGTTTTGTCCCCATTGTCTGTTAACCCTCCCCATTGTTTTAGTGTCACTTTTGGTTTGTAGTGACCACTCAAAAGCGGGCAGCGGTAATTACTCCACTACACAATGGAGACGCCAACAACAAAGTAGAAACCACACACGGAATAATAATTCAAGACAAGGGGTTGTGCAGGACCATCTTTTTTCTTCTTGTTTGGATGTGAAAGTCATTTCCCTGACCATCCACTGACTCTTGGTCGATAAATTGTAAAAAATAAATAAATAAACAATGCAATTCAGAAAGCATACAATACTCAGAGAAACAGCTACATCAATACATGAATCTGAACAAAATTCTGAGTAAAATTTATCAAAAAGGGATACAACTGTCAAAAATTAATTTAAAAATTCATTATTTTTTTGGGGGGGGATTTTAGGCCTTCATTTTTTATAGGACAGATAAAGACCTGAAAGGGGAGAGAGAGGGAATGACATGCAGCAAAAGGCCGCAGGTCGGAGACGAAGCCGCGACCACTGTGTCGAGAACTAAACCTCTATGGGCGCGTGCTCTACCAGGTGAGCTACCCAGGCACCCCCAAAATGAATTATAATTCTTGTAAGTATCAGGGAATCTCTGTGCATCAACAATCATCACCAACTCAAAGCTAAAACTGGTCCCTCAACAGACAGGTCATCTAACGCGGGATCTGTAATGATGAGATCTGAAGCACAAAGTAATAGTAAGAGCATTTTTAATAAGGTGCAGCAACTAACATTTCTGCATAAAGAAGGTCTTAATGAGAGTAAAAACATTTACTCCTGCATCACTCCAGATTCCAATACAATTACATGGACCATGTACAGTATCTACATTATGCATCAAGTGATATGAGAGGGATAGGTGCAAACCCCTGGTAATCTTCCATGGATAATTACTGTAAGTATCTACAGGAGCAAGTGCATTTAATGTCAATCAAGGTAATACCGCAACTAAGAAAACAGAACTTGTATTTCCACATGTGGGTTTACAAAAACCTTGTGTATTCCATATATTTTAAGAATATGCAAATCACAAAATGTAAATCCAAGGAAATATGCGCAGTATGTGCTACACGTGTATATGCAAATTCCCTTTCAGAATGTGAAAGCAGTACTAGATTGTCTAGATAACAAGATAACATGTTCTGGTTCAGAGCTGTGAGAGCTACTGTGGAATAAAAACTGTTGCACCACCATGTTTTCCCTATGCAGGGTGTAGTGAAGAACTCCATATTTCACACCTTGTAATTGCGTAATTATAAATCCATTTAACAATTACAAAACATATCCATGTAGTAGAATTTAATATGACAGATAAAGAGAAGGCCAATACACAGAGGCACATTGTTTTTGACATACTCCCTGTACTGTGGGGGCAGAAGCCCCTTATTCTTTTCCCATGACACTATCATCCTGCAGCCATGGTGGCAAATCCCGCTGTTGTTGGATGAAGACAAGGAATTACTTCCTGAGTCAGATTAGGGTTATCGTAGCAGGGCTAAGAGTTATTGTTATTGTGACAGATATAGACGCTCTCACAAACACACATGCACACACACATTACAAAGGAGGAGATAGAGTATTAACAGGGTTATCAACCCATTATTATGTTTTCTAATCTGCACTCCGGGGCAGTTAGCTGGCAGCTAGATTCTTCAATGGGAATTTGGCCTACATAAAAACTACAGCAAGCAAATCCACAGTCACATTTTTTAGAGACGGCACATATACTGTATTGTTCTTTAATAATAATAATAAAAAAAATGTTAGCCAAGAGGTGATTGTTTAAGGCAATTGGGCAAATGTAATTCTGCAGAAAAAAGAGAGGCGTGGGAGAGACAGCATTGAAATGAACATGAGAGGAAACGTTTTTTTAACACTGATTGTTGGGCAGTTGAACAAATAAGCCAGGATAGAAGAAGAAGAGAAATAAACCAGAGTAGGGGAAACATTGTTTGCAGGGATGACACAACATAAGAAAAAAATGTCTAGATGTGTTACAGATCAAAATGTGCCTATAGTAGGCGCCTGGGTTGCTCACCTAGTGGAGCGCGCGCAACTATATAGAGGCTTACTCCTCGACGCAGCAGCCACGGGTTCGACTCCAAACTGTGGCCCTTTGCTGCGTGTCGATCCCCCTCTCTCTCTCTGTCTCTCCCCTTTCAGCTGTCCTGTAGGTAGGGGCCTAAAATGCCCCCCAAAAAAAAAATAAAAAAAATAAAAAAAAAATATATATATATATATATATATATATATATATATATATATATATATAAATCTGCATATAGTGTCCGTCTGAGAGTGTCTTTTCTTTCAGACATGCTACCATAGGACCTTTATATACTACATGGCCAAAAGTATGTAGACAATCAAATACCCATATAATTGTTCTAATATAAAAATCTCATTCCAAATCAATGGGCATTAATATACTGCTATGGCTTTCAATCATATTTGTGGAACCTGGCTGCAGGGATCTGCTACCAGTCTATTAAAGGAGTGCAAATCCAAAAGAATTCTTGAACAGTTGTCGGACCAAACATCATGGCAAATAATAGTAGTTTACTTACATAATAATTGTATTCACTGTTGCTACACAGGGTTTCATTTAGTCATAGATCGCCATCAGGCACAAAACATTTCCACAGTCACAGTCTCATACATGGATCTCAAATGGAAATAAACAATAACCCTGGAGACTGGTACGTATGTAAAGTTACTTGGGCTATCTATGTAAGTTAACGTTCCTTACTGTACGTAATGTTCATAACCTAACTAATGTAGTTATTGTAACCCAAACTGCAATCTTTTCAAAAACCTAACCAAGTAGTTTTGTTGTTAATTGTTAAAAGTGATACCAAGAGGTCCTGACCAAGCTGTCGTATTTGAGGAGTTGAGAGTGACTCCGACTCCCCACTGGGCACGTCTGTGCTGCGTTCCGACTGTGCTGCCACACCGGGAGCGTCTCACGGTACAGATCCACTTTTGCGACACGACTGTCGCGTGGTGTCGCAACGTCATATAGCCATGGTTGATGCTCCACGCCCCTAACCAGCAGCTGATTGAACGAACGCGTGACGTGGGTGTGTCTACTCGAGAATTTCAACAGAGTGTCATGGCGGCTCGTTGAGAATACGATCTCGTATTTTACAAAAATAGTTCACCGAAAGTTCAACCAAAGCGAGAAATAGGCCATGTAGTTGCTGAATATGTCTTCATTTCAGATCAAGAAAGGTCAGTTTGAAAGATTTTCGTCTACTTCCACTGGATAGTCGCGTCGCGTTCAACACGATTCATTTGAATAAAGCTGGGCATCGGCGAGCTTTTTGACGCGCAGCATTTTTTCAAATGTAGCGCCGCCTTCCCGGAATGCTTTGCAGGAGCGTTGAAGTCGCTTGACGTCACCCATAGGAATAGAGCGGGGCGCGACGCGACAGAAGCGTCGCACGGACAAGTGGATCTGCACCGTCAGAAGCGGAGCGTCTCAGAAGCGAAGCGTCTTGCTGCCCGACTCGCAGATTTGATTGTCTCTACAAGTACATTACAGAACAATCATGTGTTTATTAAACTCCAGGCACTCCTGCAGGTAATCTCCATGCCTTCTCTTTTCTGGTGTTGTCCTAAAAAAAAATGTATGTCGTTTTCCACCTCCAAGATTAATCTCTCGTTGTCTGTGGTGTTGTAAAGGAGACATAAACGATATTGGGGGTGTGTAAATTGGTAAATTGACTGGATGCTCTCACTGTTTCACTTCCTGCCTGGCTGTCCGAACGCCCCTTGGCTATAGACCTTGTGCGTATCTTTAGCGGAGCGGAGAGCTGCTTCACGTACACTTCTGGGACGCACCTTGGCGCAGCTGGTGGAATATGAAACATTGACTTGAATGGTCGCGATTGGAAATTAGGGGTGAGAATGTGTTGTAATATGGAAGCGGTCGCTTGTAGTAACGTAATCTTGCATTGCCAGACCTTCCTCCACAGTGCTGCGGAGTCCTCAGTATTCCGGGATGGGAGAAAAACATGCTCTGGTTTATTGGCATTTCTTCTTACGGAGCAACGGCGCCTCTGCAAAATAGCCTCAGGAAGGAAGGTTTTGGTGGAACATGTATACATTCAAAGGTTGTTTTAGTCGTGCAACAGACAACCCAGATTGGACAGATAGTATAGCTAGCTGTCTGGATTTACCCTGCAGAGATCTGAGAAAAGGTTAACCATAGTCCTCATAAATCCACCGGAGTTTAGAATGCCAACAGAAATGAAGGCCAAGGTAATGGGTATCCGGCCTAAATGAGTGGTATCCGGCCTAAATGAGTGAAATCGGGTGGTGGATATAGTAGTAATGAAACTAAAAAGACCTATCAACTGCTATGCAGCAGAATATGCAGCTTTCCTCGGCTTTACTGGGCTATATAGCAAATTTCAGCTCATTCTGGTTTTCATTCACCACAGACTGAGGTTTTCAGTGAAAAAGCAAACTTACTTAGCTGATGATGACTATCTAGTATGGTTGAAAGCTTCAGAACAAGTGAATAAATTGACCTTGGACGGAAATCATGTTGTCAACTGCTGTTTCCACAGTCAATACCTGTCAAGCTTAAGATATGTATCATTTAGATAATTATAGCGCAAATGATACCGATTTTTTTGTGTGGAGATCATACGTATTTCCTAGTTTTCACAAATTGCTTAATTCTACAAGAGTAGGAATTGTAGCATGATTTTAATTAATACATTTGAGCACTGGATATTGTATGTATTTTCATTTTCTTTTATTTGTGTTCATGTCTTTTGGACTCCATGTCACATATTTAGCAATATCTACAATATTTCCCTTGTTACTGTTAATTTAAACACACAATACAGTATATTCTTTCATTTTCAAGTGTATAACTTGTATAATGTAATAATGTCACATTGTTTTTTGATAAATTATTGTGTTAAGGATACATATTCCCTCGTTAGGTTCATTTCCATCCATAAGACACATATCAGTCCCTGGCTTTAGTTAATTAATTTGCACAAGATACACATCAAGTCTCTAGTTTAGGTTAATTCAAGGGCAGAAGATACAAATCGGGTTCCCCGGTGTGATTAATTTACTGGAGGCACACAAGATACACAACATTCCCTTGTTTTGGTTAATTGCAGGGCAAAAGCAATTTTTTTTATTTTGGTTATTTTGAATGACTAAGGATACTGTTTAATTGGGGGGAGAAAAGGTTATTTCATTAGTAGATGTTATTAACTTATTTTTACACATTGTTCCTTCTAATGCAGATAACCACTCACTGGTTTTGGTTCACTTCACTTTATCTCATTGAGGTTCATTTGAGTGCACAGTGGTAGAGATTATGTGGCTAATAGCTGAAAATACGCATAAAAGTACCTGTGGTAATAAATGATTGCTGCAAATGTACATCGGTGCACAGAGATCTGTGAGTAAGCAAAGTGCAGAAGGACACAGTGGTTTATAATAGCTGCCAGTCTGTGGAAGGTCAGAATCCACATGTGAGAACACACTGAGCGAGGGACATTGACTGTGAGAGTGAGATGACAGGCCTAGAGGAGGCACAAGCAGTGTGGGACATATGGATGAATACATGCTGAACTTGAACCTTGAGTCTGAGGTCACACATCCTGGTTTCATGCAATAGGGTAGTGCAGGAAAAGAAAATGAGTGAACGTGAAAAGATTAGATGAAGCTAAAGAAATTAAAGGATGAGAAGAACAAGGGTCAGAGTTGGATTAGTCTCGCTTTGCCAGACCTTCCTCCACAGCGCTGTGAAGGAGGGTGTGGCTAGTCCACACAGCATTCCGGGAAGGGAGAAAAACGTGCTCTGGTTTATTGGCATTTCTTTAAACCAATCACAATCGTCTTGCAACGGGCAGAGCCATGGTGCCTCTGTAAAATAGCCTCGGGAATGAACTTGTTTCGGTGGAACATGTGTACGTTCAAAAGTTGTTTTAGTCGAGCAACAGAAAACTCAGATTGGACAGATAGTCTAGCTAGCTGTCTGGATTTACCCCTCAGAGATCTGAGGAGCAGTTAACCATAGTTCTCAGAAATCCACCGGAGTTTAAAATTACAACACAAAGAAAGCGGCCGAAAAGAGTGAAATCTGGCGGAATTTCCGGCGGCAATGGAGCAATTTCAGATAACGAATGTGGATATAGACTAGAGTTGGACTAGCATGGGAATTTTTGGAAACACATGGAGGTTGGAAAGCATGAGTGTGATTACCACCAACTGGGCTGTGATGAGGTAATCCATGACTGTGGATCTGTGAAAAACCTGTTACACAATCCGGTTGCAATTATATAAAGCACTGTGTATTCTCTGATTATAAATTGCTCTGGACAATTGTATTATAACAATGTGCTGTGGCTTCTTTGAATTATAGTGTGCATATTGATTTTGTCCCCCCCTGTGGATTTATTTTATTTTGGTAGCCTCCTAATTCAGCAGCTTTGTGGAACTGCTTTATTGTGTATGCACGTTTAAAGTTATCAGCACGATAATTCATTTACAATTCTGTTAATTAAGCCTACAATAAAGAGTAGATTACCAACAGGTCAAGGCAACTTGCACAGGGGCCCTTAAAGTTTAGGGTTCACTGCATGCCAATTAGTCTTTGGTTATTTGATTAATTGAAACATTGTTATAGTAGTGACCTCTGTCAAAACATAGTTTTAATGACCTTAAAGGTCCAATATGTAATATTTGTACTGTAATAAATCCAAAAATGACACCAATGCCTCATCAGATATTAAGGAAACATGTTAAACTGAAATACTATCTTTTCTGACAACAATGCTAATTTCAGTATTTTTCTTTTTGAAATTTACATTCCGTGACGGAATTTATGTTTATGTTTTGATCTGTGTGTTGTTATCAACGGCCCAGTTTGACAGCCAGGCTGGGTTGCCAGATATACCTGTAAAAAAAAAAACACGCGGCGCACAGCGTAACGGTAGTACAGCCATGAAAGCAGCAAACAAACGAACAGGATCAACAGAGATAGATTCTACCCGACCTAAAAAAAGAAAACAGCATTTTTTTAACAATTGGCGTGACCAGAGACGTAACAACCCCTGGTAAATAATGGAGATGTATTTGAAAGTTGGAGACAGCTTAGAGCCCAAAAGGACGCAGAATTGGCTTATTTCCTCCTGAACCCGGTAAGCATTAGCTTCAGGCTAATTTATCACAGCTACTAGGGGCATTTTTGTCATTTCAACATTTGTGTACTCACATTGAATTATATAGCTAGAGTACCGGAGTTGGTTACTTGCAAAAACAATTGAGACAATAAAGTGATCCCGACTGGTCCTGGCTAATGCTGCCTTGCTAACCCTGCTTACTGCTAACGTTACCGGGGACCAGGCAAGCCCATGGCTGTTTACAGCATGTAGCCTCTTCAGCGGCTGGAGCCGACAACGGTGAGTTATTTTAAACCACGAGAGGGGCTGTAAATCGGAAAGAGAGAGGACTGTGAGTTTGCAGTGTGTTTAGCGATTGTTGCCGTAATTCTAAGCCAATGAAGTGTGTTCCGTCGGCAAGGTAGTGGTTTAGCTGTTTCGTTATTGTAATTCTAAGCCGAGGAAGTGTGCCTGACTGGCGTGTGGAGAGGACGGTGAGGTTGTTGTGTTTTTAACGGTTCATACTGTAATTTTAAACCCGAAAAGTGTGTCTGTCAGTTGGTTACAGAGCCCCGAATGAGCGGGCGTTTATGACTGTCAATATAGCCAGCATCTACCGTTAGCTACGGCGTGCTGTGGAGTAATGTCTGGCTATGTGAGACTAGCATCTACCGTTAGCTACTCTGCTGTGCTGTGAAGTAATGTCTGGCTATGTGAGAAAAGCATCTAGCAACATTGTTGTGAATGCTGCGGTCTCAGCATGGCAACCTCCGTGAACTTCGAGTCTGGGCAGGAGGGGGCGGGGGAAACGACTCTCCAGTATTTTGAATTTGTACTGCAGTAACTATTTTAACCGCTAGCTGCCAGTATTACACACAATATTACATATTGCACCTTTAATTGTTTTAGTTCATATTGTGCTCACATGGTGCTGATTATCAAAATAAAATAGTTCAATCCAACAGGAAATCTGGACTTTTTGCTGCTCTTGGGCAAAAATGAACGTGCGCTCCTGAGAGTTTTGATCTTTCTATTATAATATTCAATTAGAATTAGAATAATTTAATATTTTATTTTATTGCAAGCTACCAATGTTTGCTGTGGTATAGTAGTACATGGCACATCTATGAAAGAAAATTATACAAGAATGTTATAGTGGATCTAACAGTTGAATCTAAAAATGACCTGTGGAATGTCTTGGCTAATCTATGTGAGCGCATTAGCCTGCTGTGTGCCTTTTTAGTGCAACCTTCGCTTTATTTTCTGTTGTTACCATAATTGGTGGCAAGCATATTTTTATTGTGTTAGTTACAACTCACATCCTTCCCTTTATCTTTTTCCAAGTCTATTTTCTCTCAGAATCAGACTGAAAAACCAGTCCCTGCTCACCCGTGTCGCTTCGATCCCTCACATTGGCGTCTCTTTTGAAAAACAATTCTAATAACTTGTAGGGTTGTTGTTGCTGCTGCTGCTGCTATCAGTGAATTCCGACAGCTGAAACAGCTTGTTGTCAAATCAATAATAATTACACAATGAAAGGCCTTTTCCACTAATGATTTTACACAGCAGAGCTTTATTAGAGGAGTCTGGGTAATAAACATTGCTCTTTTGTCTATAGAGAGGAAAAAGTGGATAGTGTTGAAGCAGTGGAAAAAAGGGCAACAATATGGGGATTTATTTGAGTAAAGATTGATGGAAACAGGCAAGAATGTCTTGAATCACTTTGCTTTGACTGCATTTCTGTACCGGATAAGACTTTTTTAAGACATTTAAAACAGCATCTTGAGCACTCTTTAAGCCTCATATTGAGTGTATTATACTCACAGGACATATTGCAGTATTCTAAAAATAAAGGACGGTAAAAATTAAGGGTTAACACATTCATCAGAAGACAAGGTATTACCACGATTAGATTAGGTTAAATTAGATTAGATTACATTTTAATGATCCCCAATGATCCTTGCAAACAATAACACCAGACAGCAAATAAGAATATAGCAGGGGAACAAGAGCAGAACACATCAAGGTGATGTAACATTCATAATGAGATATAGCATGCAGTAGAATTAAGAAAATGATTTAAAGAAAAGAGATGTAAAGTGCAGATTTGACAACGTGATAGGCTTTTCTCTTCGTGGGGGAAAGTGTCTGTTTTTTTTTTTTGGTGGACGCCGTCAAAAAGTCAATTTCCTTTTCTAATATTTGAAATAATGACTGAGGGTTGAATTATTAATATCTCCTATGGGCTCAGAAGAGCAGAGGAAAAAAAGAGCAGAGGTCTGGTGAGCGAGAGACATAAGGATAGACTCAAAGAGAGAGCAAAAGGAAGACAAGATTAATTTAGATTCAAAGCGTTGAGATGCTCTTTACTGCACACACACACACACACACACACACACACACACACACACACACACACACACACACACACAATCACACACTCACACACTCACACAGTATGACTCATGCATTGTAAAACTGCACACAACAATTTAAGACCTGTGCTGCATATCTGTGTCACACACACACACACACACACACACACACACACACACACACACACACACACACACACACACACACACACACACACACACACACACACACTATGTATATGGATATTTGCTATAGTTCCCCACAAAGTAATTATGGGCATACAGTGTAAGAAAACACGTTGTCCTGCATGGTCACAGCCTTTTACACTACTTATTAGATAGACGTTGCTCTCCCTTCTTTTTACCTGTCTCTTTGTCACTGGCTGTTTGTCTGTCTCTGGATTTATTTTTTTAATTCTGTGAGAAGTATTGCTTTTACCTGTCTGATATTGCCCTTGGATTAAAATTCAGATTTCATCCTGTCCCTTGCCAATAAGACTAAGGCGAGGCTGTGTTTTTGCTCAGCAGCTTAGAGGGATACCAGTCTGTAAAAGCTGCAGTGAAAGCTGCCTCACCCCGGCTTAAGCAGCTGCTAACCCACCTAAAACAATTTCATTTGTCATGGTGTCAGTGGAGAGTTTCACTGCTCCATGATGGCGTGTAAGTGCTGTTTCAAAAGCTTTTTCACCCAGGCCAGTGAGTGTAGAAATACCTATGGTGGTGAATCTGCTAAATCAATATAGTGGAGAGCATGCACGCACACACACGCACACACACACACACACACACACACATACATACACACACACACACACACACACACACACACACACACACACACACACACACACACACACACACACACACACACACACACACACACACACACACACACACACACATTTCCTAGCTGTCTGTCTCTGATTGCAAGGAATCAAGCCCAGGGCTCCCACTGATTCAGTGGTATTACTGACTTCAGTGTTTTTATATGTTCATGGGAAAAAAAATATGCACAGTGTTAATATTCTAAACATTCATATACACATATTCGTTGCCGTAAAACAAGAACAGTAAACTGAAAGATGCTAAAATGCTTTATAGAGCTGAAAAAACTGCAAAGTCTGCAGTCGGGTTATAAATATTGTATAGTTTGTTACTAAAAGGGACCCCTTTCACATTACAGAGTCATTTAATTAGAGCATTATACTGCAATGTATATTATACATTATACTGCATTTTTTTTATTCTACATATTACGTAAATACAAGATGTGATAATGTGTGTGTGGACACTTTGGAGTTGTTGGAAGTCACCTTTGACAGAGCTGTGCTCTTAGCTGCTGCTAAGTAATTAGTTAAGGAATGCAATTACGTTTTCAATGACTACATTTTTGAATTCGCCCAACATTGTGGAACACCACCTGATTTCTAAAGTCCTTTGGTACAGTGGAAAAGTTTAGATTTAAAAGGTAAAAACTATCATTGAATATTATCTGTTAGTAGCTTTAGTAAATCAACAGAATTGTGTGTGGCCTCCAAAACTTCCAAATTGTCAAAGTCTATTCTCTCGAAATCTCGCTCCTCCTCTCCTTATCTTTTGTGGTGACCCCTGACAAAATCTATTTTGCATGCTTAAGGATTCTTGTATTCAGAATTGATGTGATACAGTCAAAGCTCAATGGGCAAAGCTGGCTGTTTGTCCTCCTCGTGTCTTGTCTTGTTTCTGGTAACAAGATGAGCCCCACCTAAGGTAGTAAGATGACAGCCAGCCGTACATCGCAAATCAGAAATTTAATCAAAAAGTATTCTCATGCAGAAATAATATCAGGTGTTTTTCATCGCTGAAAACACTGAGAAGCACTGACTGAATAGAGAAGTGAGTGATGCATCCGTTAGCTGTGGCATTCGGTTTAATCATGGGCTAATTGCTGTTTTATGCTAATGATGATGCAGTATGTGCTCAACTTTTATTGCTTTGCTCGCTTCATATCCATCCTTCATGTGTATTATATTTTTATAATTAGTCATTATTACTATTTGCCCCAAAATGCAATCTCTGCACTGTTGATAATACTGAAAATACTGGTAATACTGATCAAATATGATTTTATTAAACCAATGCAATCTTATTAGTCGTTGTTGTCATTCATGGAGCTTCAGTTAACTTCTCGTGACTCTCTAGGTGGCCCGGCGCTCTCTAGGACTGTTTGTTTTGGTATTTGGTAGTGGTAAGGGGGTCAGCTCAGAATGGCCCTGGGGCCAAATCCATTCAGGAAGAGCTAACAGTTTACATACACCTCCTCCAGCCTCACTCATGGCCCTGAACTCGGCAGGAGACACAGCAGGAACGCGTTGATCACAAACTAAATGCCTCCCCCGGATGTGATACCTGTCTTTAAGCCTTAGCTGTCAGAAAATCAACAACATCTACAATGCAGAAGCAAATTGTCAAGCTTGGGGGTCATTAGATTTTGTGCACCGAGTTTCTGTGTCAAGGAGTTTTTCAAGACATTTCCTCAGGGATAATAGAGGTTAAACTGGCAGCATCTGTTTAGGAATACATTGGCAAAGGTTTCATTTTTTAAAGGGTAACTTGTTTATTTTTCAAATTGGACAGCAAACCAAGATGCAATGTAACGTTATTGGGTCATTGTGCACGTTAAATTTACGTCCACAAAAAGCAAGGTTTTGCCACCGACATGCACAGATTATTTTTCTAATCCCTCTTTCACACCGATGGGGTTATACCCAGGTTTTCTGTGTGTTTGAATGGGTAACCCTACTTTACTCGGCTTTGTGACCCAGGGAGCGAGGTGGGTTTGATCAGGGTAGATTAGGGTTGATTTCAATGTGAATTGCTTCCAACCTGGGTCGCTAACAGGCAGGGCGGGACAAATTATGTGATTGGTTGGAAATGAGAATGGTGCAGTAGTCACAGGTCACCGCCTATAGTCGCCGCACACAAAAAAACAACAACATAGATTTTGTCTCACTGTGCTTTATTCTAAGTTTTCACCATAGACTGTATACAACTAGAATGTTCACAGGCAGCTTCAACAACATCAGAGCGGAGTGGTTCAAATCATTTCCAAACAGTCCGCTTGCAGTGGGTGACCGGATGTTCACTAGTCTGCCTTTTGCAGAGCGGTAGCGGAGTTTTTTACAGGCAAAACTGCCTGTAAAAACCCAGCGTTAGAACAATAAACGTATGGAGTTTTGTTTAATTATCTTGGCACCGCTGCTATTAATCCTTTTGTTGCATTGTTATGCATTTCTCCTGGGTTGACCCAGGTGATCTCTGTATTGTCATGACCAGGGATATACCCACGTTGACTGGCTTGGTTTGAATTTCTATCAGACAACCCTGGCCCAACCCTGGTAGGTGATGTGAAAGAGGTATAAGTGTCTGACAACAATATGGTAATGATCCCTTTTTTTGTTAAAAGGTAAGATCCTTTGTTTAACATGAAACCTAAAAAATCCCTATTGCCAAACCCACCAGACTCCATTTAAATAAACACATCAAAAGCCATCTTGGTTTGTCCATCCACTGTTCCAACAATCACCGCTCTAGTTTGGTTGAAATAAATATCCTAATTCAACCATATACATATATGGCTCTATAAATGCTTAAAGTATTGTTTATTAAAAAATCTGGAGCTGTTTCTGGTTAAACAAAAAGGATTTTACTCTTTGACAAAAAGGTCTATCTCTGTAGTAATCCTTTCCATCCACTTATAATAACAATCAGAGCCTGTCAGTGACAAAAACAGCACTTTTAGTTGACGGAAACTAACAATGCACATTTGCCCTGTAGGATTACATTGCATCCCATAAGATTTACACCTAGTGTCCAATTTGTGTGTGTGTGTGCGTGTGTGTGTGTCTGTGTGTGTGTGTGCGTGCGTGCGTGCATGCATGCGTGTGTATGCTGGTAAGGAGTAATGTGGTGGGAGGTGGGCAAGTCGAGCTCCGCATGTTTGCAGTAAGCATCTCTTTTCAGGAGCGCTGACACGCACAGCTCCTCATCGGCCCTCAGGGTGACTTTTACCCCTGAACACTCTAACGTTTCAGAATAACTGGTCGACAACAATTTAGTTTTCTGCCTCACTGAGCTCCTACTGGGCATTCTGGATGACTGCCTTGGTATATACATGGATGGATGGAAGGATAAATGGATGGCTAAGCAGTTCTTAAGATGCAGCAGCCCAATCAGTCGCATTTTCTATATGGACAGAGAAGAATGAGACTGTTTTTATTTATACAGCACAAAAACGTGTTTACATGATTAAACCAGAATTAAGACATTACATAACATAATAATAATAATAATAATAATAATAATATAAGATGAAATGATAATAATAAAGCAGATAAGAAATTGATTATAAGCTTATTTTAAAAATATATGTTTTGAGAAGTGATTTAAAAGATGTCACTGATTGTGCAAGCCTTAATCTTCAGGCAATGAGTTCAAACCAAAGGGACCCCGACTGCAAAAGCCTGAGGCCTGTACTATGAAGCAGGATCAACATGCCCTGGATGTATTTCAGTTACCTGGCTTCACCAAACCTAACAACCGCGGTCCCGCATAAGCTGTGTCACGACGGTGGTTAACAACTAGTTCAATCAACCCAGGGTTTCCAATCCAGCGAGGCGCGCGTTCACATAAAAGAGGCGGCATTGATTGCACAGCATGACCAATCGCAAACATCTACCAGAGCCACATATTTTACATAAGAAGAGCAAACTATAATTCTACATAAATATGAAGAACACAGACACGGTTTTACAGGCAAAACGCAATACAGTCGCTGCTTCCTAAAACAGGAAGGAAAGTTGGCAACAAAATAGCCGACGCTGTAAATACGTAAATCACAACGCTTATCAATGTAACCTCCCCATCAGTCAGGCACAAGATGTGACCATAAATACACTTTCCATAAACTGTCGTTGCTTTATCCTATTATTTCAGTTGCAACCCTGGCAGTGGTAAGCGATCGTGAGAGAAAAAATATATAAAAACATAATTCAAACCGATGTATGCATTGGCAACAAAAAAAAACACCATATTTTTGTTGTACTGCACATTGCTGCAGCTCTTCTTTTCACCCTGTGTGTTAAGCTCTCTGTTTAAGCTACAGTGTGAGGCATCTCACGTCTATTCCATCTTTGTTGGGAGTCGCAACACACGGCTCAAGAAGCCGACAAATAACCTATACATAATTCCCTCCGCTGAAAATCTTTATCTTTCATAAAAATACCCATCAGGGAATGTCAACGGGGTTGTCGGTCTCAAAATGTGTTAACTTTTAATGAGCGCACCTCTCTCTCTCAGCGCACCAAGCTTCGGATCTTCTAAGAAAGGTGCCGCCATTATCAGTCGAGTATTGATCGGTCAGTAGGCGGTGCTTTTACACCATCCATTACAGTAATTCAACACCCATGTTATATAAAGGAGAGGGTCTAGTTAGCTGTCTCTCTATAGCTCCAGGTGGGGTGATGGCAAATGACCAGACTGTGCATTACCCTATGAAATGAAGTAACGTCAAGGAATATTGCAGTTAGAGCTAAAATGCGTAATGAAAATTATGACCCATTGCACATGTGCACAAGTCAAAACAAACACCAAGGATAAATATTCAGCTGGATTGTAATCTGGCTATTCTTGGTTGCTCTGACAGTACAGAGGCTCTTTCTCTCCATCAGAAGGCAATTATTAGAGCTTAAAAAAAAAAAAAAAAAAAATATATATATATATATATATATATATATATATATATATATATACACTACTGTTCAAAAGTTTTAGAACACCCCAATTTTTCCAGGTTTTTATTGAAATTCATGCAGTTCAATGTCTTATTGTACTCTGAAATGAAAGAATAGAACAAATGAACAATTTAAGTTAAAAAAGAAATCATGGAATCAATTTATAAACCAAAATGTATTCTAATTTTTTGACTCATCAAAGTAGCCCCCTTTGGCAGATATAACTGAACACACTTGTGGCATTCTTTCTACAATGGAAATCAAATATTCTTCAGAAAGTTCTTCCCAACTCTGTTGCAGAAGTTCCCATAAATGTGTAGCACATGTAGGTTGCTTTGCTTTCACTTTTCTGTCCAGTTCATCCCAAACCAGTTTAATGGGGTTTAAGTCTGGTGACTGGGCTGGCCACTCCATGTTTTTAAGCTTATCATCTTGTTCTTTTTTCCTAAGGTAGTTCTGGCATAGCTTGGACTTAAGTTTTGGTTCATTATCTTGCTGTAGGATGAACCCCTGACCAACTGGGTGCATACCAGAGGGTAGCTGCAAAATGCTGTGGTAGCCATTTTGGTTCAGGGTGCCTTTCACTCTATACAAATCACCGACCCTGGATCCAGCAAAACAGCCCCAGATCATCATGCTTCCTCCTCCATGTTTGACAGTTGATGTCACACACTGAGGAATCATCCTTTCGCCTACTCGATGGCGTACAAAAATCCTGCGTGATGAACTGAAGATTTCAAGATTTCATTTTGATTCATCAGTCCATAGCACCTTCTTCCAGTCTTCAGTAGTCCATTGACGATGTTTCTTGGCCCAGGCAAGCCTCTTTTTCTTATTCTGACATCTTAGCAATGGCTTTCTTGCTGCAACTCTACCTATCAAACCTGCAGTTCGAAGTCTTCTCTTTACAGTTGAAACTAAGACTTGCTTATTACGACCACTATTAAGCTGTGCTTGAAGCTGTTGTCCTGTGAGCCGCCTATCACGCACACTGTTGACTCTCAGAAACTTTCTGTTGTGGCTTTGGGTCTGCCAGACCTCTTCCTGTCAGAGTTTCCCTCAGTTTCTAAGTGCCTTTCGATGGTGAAGAATACTGTACTCACTGACACCTTGACTTTCTTCAGTTTCTCTGTAGGAAAGACCAACATTTATAAGTGTTATGATGGTCTGTCTCTCTTCCATTGTTAACTGCCTTTTTCCCGCCATTTTTATAGCAACACAATACTTTCTGCAGTACAATACTGTTCAAATAATGCTCACGAGGGTATGGTACCACAGTGTGTTCCAACAATACTTTCATACAAACAGAGGGGATTGTAAGTAATCCAGACAAGATGGAACACCTGTGGGAATTGGTAGCACCAACTTTCAAAGCTTCATCAACCTCCATTGCTGCATAACAGCTTTACATTGTTTACCCATTTATTGTTCCCTGAAAAAGGCCTTTTTGTAAAATACTGAAATTTACATTATTTTTCAGTTTTGGTAACCTTACTTTTTTTTAACTCAGGCACTTCACCACTACATATATATATATATATATATATATCACTCTATTATAAGTCTCCACTGTCCCCATGTTTCAGGAGGTGGCTCAATGAAATGCTTTATATGGCTAAGATGGAACAGATTTGCTTTAAAGGAATTGAAAAAAATACTTTTTGAAGGTGTGGAAACTATTTTTGATATTGCTTGATGAAACCTAAATGTCTGATTAGTGTGTTTGCTGCTATGCTACGCCTTTAATCTGAGCATGCTTTGATCTTGCACTCTGATACTCTGGCAGCCCTCCACCTATGTGTGGGTTTTTTGTTTCTTTCTATTTATTTTTTTTCTCATCTGTTTTTGCTTTTTTTATTGCTGTCTTGTCTAGTTCACTGTGAAAAGTAAAAAACAAACAAAAAAAAGCCACCAAGCATACATTTACATAATTCCTTTCAATCTGAATAACATTGTTTAACTAAAGTCATAGTTAAAGCCTAAAAAAGAAAGACAATTATATTAAATTTATATATATTTATTTTTTACTTGTTACTTTAATTGTTTATAAAATACAGATGGAGGGGCGCCTGGGTAACTCACCTGGTAGAGCGTGCACCCTGTGTACAGGTCCTGTACACAGGGTGTACACAAGTCCTCACCACAGTGGCCACGGGTTCAATTCTGACCTGCAGCCCTTTCCTGCATGTCATTCCCCCTCTCTCTCCCCTTTCATGTCTAAGCTGTCCTCTCAAAAAAAGGCCTAAAATTCCCCAAAAAATAATCTATACAAAAAATTATGTAAAAAGACTACAAATTACCAACTTGTCTTTAAAAGCAACATACTAGATTTGATGGTTATATTCATGACTAATTCTCCCAAAACACAGAAGAACTGAACTGAGGAAAAGTCTTTGACTTACGTAACACACACACAAAACACACACAGACAGATAATCATGGTCAAGAGACTCTCAGTTTAGTCCATCAAATTGCAAACGCTTGAGCGAGTGGAACTAAGTGTGTGCGGTAACGTGCCATCAGCCTGTCTGCCCAAGAGCACTTCTATGTAATTCAATGAAATGGCCGTCGTTATTTTTGTTGTCGTGCACAAGGAGCAGAGAATGAATGGACAGATTTGGGCTTTATGGTGCGCCACTTAATGTGGCAGCAGACACCAGTTGCTGGAAGTGGAAATTAGTGTTGTGTATGTGTGCGTTTGTGTGTGTTGACAGGCCAGACATCAGTGTAATGGACTGTGTTGATTGAAAGGCCCAGTAGAGGAGTTTGGGGACTAATAACTATTATGAAATTGATAACCTTGGCAGATGTCGGCTCAATTCGCACCTGCTACTGTTTTCAATAAAACAAGAGAGAAGCGGCATCATTGACAAATTATGCCCCAAATATGAACCCACTTAATTTTACTCTGCCATTTCCACTCTGCTGTAACAATAGTAAAACAGAAGAGGAAGGGGTGTAATGGTTGATAGTAGCAGGCTTGTGACTGGCAGCTCATTGACTTGAATAGCTAGTTTGGATGCAAATCCTAGTCAATAGGGGAAAGAGACTCTACTCTGGGCAGCTAATGCCAGGAAGAACCCTGAATCAAGGCAATAAACCTTTCTATCTGTGGCACTCATCCTGAAAGCCCATCTATCACTTCTTAACCCTCCTATTGTCCTCGGATTAAATTTGACCTATTCTAAAGAAGTTTCTATGTCAAAATGTGGGTTTCTGTCAACCAAACTGTCATAAAAAATAATGTGGGTGGTTCCATACAATGCTCTTCACAAGTCAAATAAATGATCAGTTCACTACTTTCATTGAATGTGGGAGTTTTATTCAATTTTATAGCAGTTGAAAAAAAAAATGATAAAAGAACTTTGAAAAAGTGAACAAAAACGGTGGCATACAGCTTCAAAAACTTTGAAAAATGTGACAAAATATCGAGAAAAGTGACAAAAGTGTCAAAAAAAGTTTTAATTTGAAACTTTGATCCAGAAAAACAAAAAACTTTTGTCAAGTTTGCCATAACCAGGCCCATTTTCTTCTAATGAGAAGAAGAGTTGAGAATCAGTGTTTTAAGGTTGCTCTTAGCCTTGTTGTTTTTACTATGTGTTTTATGCTCTGTTTTGCTGGTTTTCTTTTTTTTTATGCTAGCTCTGTAAAGCACTTTGGTCTGTCTAGCGGCTGTTTAAATGTGCTATATAAATAAATGAACTTGAACTTGAAGAGTTACAAGTGTCAATTACTCATGAAATCGCTTGACAAAACCCTGAATCATTCTGCTGTACAGATGAGCAACAATTGGACCAGATGTCACATTTTAATGTTTGAAGTTAGTTAATTTGGTCTGAAAAGCTTATTTCACATCTAAAAGGTTCATGTTTTTGCATTTGATCCAGTAAGTTTTGGTTTCACACTGCAGTGATTTAAGCGCACTAAAAATCTATACGTGACAAAACTATGTCCGGCCATCATCACATACGTGAGTTGCATCTCCTGATAACTTACAATTGATTGATTTGTAGACGGGCTTCCTCGTCCTCTCGTATCCTCTCTCTGTGTCAGAGTTTTTTCAACTGACTGCTGCTTTTCCCTCTTTTTGTTTTGTTGCAGCATTTATTCAGAGACAAACGGAAACCTACACTGTACATTTACAACCACTTAACAAGTAAACTGCTGATTTCTTCTCTGCTCTGATAGCCGACAGCTGTCTGCTCTGAGCACATTCACCGTCACACACTCTCTCATGTAGCCTACACACTAAGCACTTCCGGAGCTTGGTGTGCGGAGAGAGAGAGGTTCACTCATAAAAGTTAAAACATTTAGAGACCGACAACCCCGTAAACATTCCCTGATGGGTATTTTTATGAAAGATATAGATTTTCAGCGGAGGGAATTACGTATACTGTAGGTTATTTGTCGGCTTCTTGAGGCATGTGTTATAGACTCCCAACAAAGATGGAATAGAAGTGAGATACCTCACACGGTAGCTTAAACGGAGATCTTAACACACATGGTGAAAAGAGGAGCTGCAGCAATGTCCAGTACAACAAAAATATGGTGTTTTTTTGAAAATTAAACCATGTAAACCTATTCTGATATATAATAACCTGAACATGAGCACAATATGAGCACGTTAAGATCAGAGGAACGCATGTTGATGGATAATCACAGTCTGTTTTGTGCATTGTTATTTTTGGGCAATTTTGTTTGAAAGAAACCCATATTTTTGACGTAGAAACTTTTGAATACGGGTCAAATTTGACCCAGGGACAACAGGAGGGTTAATGAATCTTTACTTTGATATCTCTAGCAGTTCACAACATGTAAATCTGGTTATGTAAATCTTTCAAATTATGGATTATGTTAATTTGTGGTAACTTGTAAGACTATGCTGCCTCTGCATGTTAGTATGTATACAACTTCATCTTCATCGCCTTTTCAATTCCATCTTAGCTCTGCTCTGTTATCTTCTCTTGCAGTCCCATTACTCTCTTTCTCTCTCTCTCTCTCTCTTGGTCTCTGCCTCTCACACAGACATACACACCTGCCTGTGTGTAGTGAATAGCAGGCTACGGCCCTATAAAAGACGGAGGCACAGACCCAGAGAGAGACAGCAGGAGAAACATTAGGAGAGAGGCAGATGAGTGAGGAAACACAGAGAGATCTCCCTCATACTTTATATGCTAATTGAGGTGATGCTCCGACACGCTGTAAGCATCCTGAACACAGCAGTCAAACAATGACCCCGAGGTGATGGTGAAGTGTAACACACTGTTGGTAGCTGATGCCAAGTGAGTGGCTGCAGCCAGAAGTAGTCAGTGAAGTATCAACTCATCCTGTGCACTCCTCCTTTTGTTTATTTATTCCTTTGTCTTATTTAGACTGAACTCCTGAACTCCATCAAATTCGCACTGATTGGCCCATGTCAGCTGGATCAAAAGTCAAAAAATGTAATAAGCAGTTATGAATTTCACACACGCTGGAAGCTGGAATTGCTTACGATTCAGTTCACATATCCAGCTATCTTGAATCTATAAAATGATCTCCAGGAACATCAGTATATTGGATTTTCAACTATTTTAAAGGGATATTTCACTGCTGGAAAGATGAATATGTTGTGTTGTTTGACATTTTCTATTGGCCTGGACGGGTCCCGGTGACCCGAAGGACAACACAAGGGTTAAATTGGGTCATTTATGTAGTAGAAATGTGATTATTTTTTTTTTTTTTAAGAAGTAGGTACCTTCTAGACTGAAAAAAGCCAGAAAATGTATTTTTGGCTCATGTGGATGAAAAACAACAACTCCCAGAATGCACTTGCTTCGCTTCCCTACTAGTCCACTCCCAAGCCACGCCTACCATTTACAGACATAATAGACAGTGAGACAAGTCAAGTCAACTCAAATGTGTTTTGTTGTCATTTCAACCATATACACGAAACAATGTTTCATCATGGCTCAAATGGTGTTACACACTTAAAATATATAAAAACGACATTATATAAAAACGACATACGATACAGGCTACATTTAGTGCACACACATTATAGGCATTATTTTTTCCAGACCCACAATACAGAGAAATCTAGTCTCACGGGGACATGAGGGACGGAAGCACGGTCATTCTAAAATACAACCAGGTTTCTACTGATACAAAGCTTAATGCTAATTGGTATTAGTATCCCTTTTACGCTTCTTGATAACACTGGTTTTCACGTTTTGATTAGCATATGTATACTATGAATTTTGAAGAATACGATGAATGGATAGACATGTGCGGTGTCTTGGGTCTTATTGATAAATCTGACTTTATTCCATACTGTACCATGTGGTATAAGTAGGACATTTTACATCAAACACACAAGAAATAAAATATGTTAAATAATATTAAAACAATATTCCATCTACGATCCAGCTTTCTAAAAAAAATGATACACAGATAAACCTCTGTAGCGCTGGCATTAAAAAACAACAACAAATAATTTCATCATTCTCTATTTCTTTAAGCTTTTTTTTTAATCTCAATTGACATTTCTTCATGATATTTCTTCAGGATATTCAATATACTTCAGTCCTTCCCAGATGAAGTCAGAGACAAAAAAGTGTAAAAAACACAGATAAACCTCTGCAGCGCTGGCATTAAAATAAACTAACAAATAATTTCATCAAAATTTCAAAATTTCTTTAAAGCTATAATGCGCCAATCCCCATGAGGAATTCTAAGAAATGACAACAAAACTGTCGGCACATCCACATGATACAAGCCTTCCGTGAGCGTGCACCACTAGCTGCATGTGGCCTATTAAGTTGAAATAAGTCAATGTTGACTTTTGGTTTCACACGGGACACCCGCCCCACCCTCCCCACTATGCAGACTTTCATCAGAAACATATTTGTAATATGTCAAAATCAAGTGTAATCCGGAAGAAAATATGTTTACCTCGAAATGTAATTGAGAATGTAGTTGTATGAAAACACAGCTTCTGGGAGACAATGCTGAAGGAGACTATACTGCTGTGGATATTTTGTATTATTTTGTTAATTTATTGTATATTTTTATTTGTTCCTGTACAGCAACCATTTAAGTTTACTGCTGTTTTCATCTCTTTTTCTCTTTGTGGGACTGTTTTCAGCCCTTAGTATGATGTAACCCAGCATGTCAAAGTTTGTCAAAGCCAACAGTTTTTACACAATTAACATATACTTTTTAATGAAAGGTCTTGAACTTGGGGTGGGTTGGTGCCAAAAGGGGTCATGGCATTGTGTGTGTGATCTGTAGGAATGCAAAGGCACAGCTGCCACAATAGCCTATTTGTACTTTTGGTTGACTAATAACGGAAAAAGCCTTGTGGACACAAAAGCTTTAATTAAATTAGCTGGACGGTTTACAAGTTTGGGAACCTGCTCCCGTGGATGCCTCTCCACTCCAAAACTCTGCTTTTGTTAAAACAGGGCTAATAAGCCACACTGTAGGATGCTGGCCAAGCAGTTACATTCAGTGGTTACTGCAATGACCCATATGTCCTCACTATTGTTTTAATAATTTGTAATCACATGCCAGAGCTATTTACGACTCTGTAAATCTGCTAATATGTGGTTTGTGTTGTAAAACCAAACACAAACGTGTAATGCGTTTCTTTCATTTTAAAGGATACAAATTACTTACTTCCTCCATACTAGTATTATGTTTTGGATAAACAATCAGAGTAAGGCCCTTGAATTGAGAGAGGGGAAAAATGGAGATGGAGAGGTAGAAAAGTAAGTGTGAGTCAGGCAGGACAGGTGTGTGAGTGGAATCCTTAGCAAAAAAGGGCTAATTTATCATCACCTGCGTTACTATGGGAACCAGAATTCTGGGCAGATCATGGGATGCTGGAGTGGAGTTTTTCTTCTCTTTTTCCTTTTTTTTCAGGCCGGTTGGAGTCTGCATAAGAGAGGGAAGGAGTAGAGGTCTGGGAAAAGTGTTGCTTTAATAAGTAATTTAGTCAAGCATTCAGAGGCTTTGAATCCAGCTTTTATTATGATAGGTGAGGAAAGAAATCAGGTATTGGAGTGAGATAATTCCACTTGGTTCCAATGTAAATTTGTTTTTTTCTTGAGGTTGCTTGCTTCAGGCTGTGGTTGCAACAGACAAGTGAAACTGGTTTGATAAAAGTAGAATCAATTCAACTTATTGGCAGATACTTTACTTTCATACAGAAAACAAGATTTTTAGACTAAATTACCAACTTGAATCAATAAAGCTTTTTTTGCGCGGATGGAAAATGAGGATAACCTTGACAAATGTAATTTTTGCAGTCAAATGTTGTCACTACAGCTACAGTACATGATCAATGTATTCTCATGAATGAGTCCGCATGATATAGTATGAAAATGCATGCACACCAAAACGTAAGATATTGTAAGAAACTCGGAGACCGCTGACTGGTCACGTGACTCGGCTGCAGTGGCCGGCTACAAGCTCCATGCCGCAGAGAGCAAGTTGCTAGTTGTTTCAGGCCGCTACAGAGCTTTGCGATGCCGGCTACAGACCTCCATCACAGCTCTCACAGACTGACATGATAATGATATAAAAGATGTGAGATTAATTGAAGTCAGATACCTAAAGAATAATCTTTAGGAACTGTCAAGTGTAACAGGGTTCAAGGTCAATACACTGTAAATTTGGATATCTGAATAGGGACTGGGTGTGTCTATTTGTAGATAAAGTATATATACAGTAGAATATTGTGTGCATTATGTGCAGGATATTACAGCGCCATCTGTTGCCTGTGCAAATGCTTTCATTCAAGTTATATTTACAATTAACTGACAAACATTCAATGTTGGTCTTCTTTTAACCATGACTGTTCACTAATATTAACTAAGTAGCCTAGTTATTCTTGTAACCACGGCCACGTTACAGTGAAGTTTAGCCAACAAAAGGTAACTGTGATCTGGGTACCCATCACTGAGGTGGCGGCACAGTGACCGGTAGACACAAAAAGGCAATTGTCAAGCTGCAACGCGACAATTAGGTTTAGGCATGAAAGCGACCCCTTAAGTAGTACTTCCGGGATACAAACACCCGTTTCCTCTGTGAAAGTGTTTTCCCCTTACCTTCTTCAAACTCCTCTCCCCTACTTGAAAACCCTGTGTTTCAGGACACAATAAAACATTTGGAAGTACATGTTTTTTTTTACTGGATAGTGCCAATATTTAGGTACAGTAAACGTTTTTGCATGTGCAAAAACTCTTTTTTTCTTCAAGTTCCTTAGTCATTTTCAAGGCTTACTGAGGCTCATCATATTGTAAGGACTTTATAATGTTGTTCACCTACTTTATAGACATGCAACACTTTGTGGCATCGTTTTCATTTTAACAATTCTGATTCCAATTCCGATTTTTCCTTTTGATTCCGGTTCTTATCAATTCTCGAATCCGATTCTTTGATGGGTGGAGTTGAAACGGGTCACATGCTGTTTTCAGAGATAAGAGGAAGATTATTATTTGATTCAATGGTGATTTACAGTTTTAGCGGGCTTCAACGTAAAATAGCTACACTTTAGAGCGCCTCTTACTGTGCTCCACGGCTGCGACACAACAAGCGCCTGCAAGTACGGCGGTCACTACGGAAACCAACATAACTTGCATGTGTTGAATTTGGAACCGACGATCGGATTCATTAGATTCCAAATGATTCCAATAAAGAAACGATTCCATTGGAATCGTAATTTTTGAAACAATTCCAAGTTGGAACCAGTTCCTCGATGCCTAATCCTACGCAACACTGATTCTGTTTGCCCATAACACGTAGACAGTGAACATTTAGTCAAACAAACACAGGACTTTCACCCAGGAGACTGGTGTCCGTGTCCTGTTAGGAAAAGAAAAGTAAATGGTGAGTCATTTCAACTTTTCGGAGTAAATGGAACTACGTCACGTTCTCCATCAGGTACGTATTTACGTCATGGAAACATTAGTCTATATCCAGGATGTTCCACTTCCGGGATTGCATTCGTTCTGCCGGAAATTCCACTGGATATCACTGTTTTCCGGATGTCACTGTTTTCGGATGTCCATTTTCGGCTGTCCTGTTACCTTCCGCTTTCTTTTTGTTGTAATTTTGTTGTAACTCTGGTCGATTCATGAGGAATACGGTTAACTGCTCCTCAGATCTCTGCAGGGTAAATCCAGACAGCTAGCTAGACTATCTGTCCAATCAGAGTATTCCCTCGCACGACTAAAATAACCTTTGAACGTACACGTTCCACCAAAACAAGTTCCTTCCCAAGGCTATTTTGCAGCGGCACCGTGGCTCCGCTCTGTACTTCGCACCGCGCAAGACGATTGTGATTGGTTGAAAGAATAATACACGTTTTTCTCCCAGCAGTGCAGGAACTGTCTTTGACCAGGCTCCGCTCGATTCACCTCTTTTTTTGCATGAGGATGTTTTCTTGTTTTGATTTTCATTGAAAAGGATTATGAAAAAAGCATCCAGCTGTGTTTCCCTTTTTCTACCCTCCTCCCCTCAAATTATGGTAGGAAGGAGGAAAACATGTTTACTATGCTTTCTCATTCTCTCTCCCTCTCCCTCCGCAAGTTGACAGTGCATCATAAATCCATCTGAGCCTGGAGGAAGAGCATCTCAAGGCTGCCGCTTCTCTCCTACAAAATCGTCTTATTCTTTAAAAAAAAAAGCGGAGCTCCTGTGGGGAGGGAGGAGGAGGAGAGGGGAAGTGAAGGGAAGGGAAGGAGGAGCAGGAGCAGAGAGAGGAGAAGGAGAAGAAGACGAGAGGAGGAGGCTCAAAGAGAATTATTCATCCTCTGTTTGGAGTGCGAGTTTGTGTAAATGAGGCTTGGTGCGCTTCTATAGCAACATACAGAAGTGTTGCCTTGAGGGTACACACACATATACACTTGCATGTTTTATACACACAGATCCTCTCACATATGTACCTACACATGCCCTAAAACATTTTGATTTATTTAGAATGATGGACATTTCAGGACTTTATGCAAGGTATACACACTGAGAGGGAATTAGGCTCCCAAACACTCCCAATTACGGTAAAGGAGTGTGATAACCAGTATGTGTATGAGTGCATGAGTGTTGTGTGTATGGTACATTTTAATATGTGGCTGATTGTATTTGTCCGGTCATGCTGTGCTGAAACAATGTTTCACTTGCATTTCGCCGTGCTCATTTAATCACCCAAATTGGCTGATTACCAGGGCCAAGACGTGTTGATGCATTCTAATGCCCTCATAGAGGACTCCAGTTAAAAAGAGAGGGGCTTGCAGTGAGTGTGCCTGGCCCAAGGGCACAATGATATTTTCAGTGGCGCAACTTTTAAGGAAAACTCTTCACAGTAACTGCTGTTCAGTCCCACTTGATTTCACAGATGAATTCAAGGACTGAGTTTCTTTCATTCTTTTGTCCTGCACATCTGTGTCTGAGATTTAGACAAAACTTGGTGAAATATTGCAGCTTACCCACATCATTATTCCTGTATTTTTTTTGACATCCACAGTATGTCTAAGACGTGACAGAAATTACATTTATAAACTACGAATTTATTTTCCCAGTTAGGTTGAGATGAAAAACCTAATTGCTCAACCCAGTCTCACAGCAGTTTGTGAAATGGTCATGTAATTTAATCTATTGATTCGTGTACATGTTTTTCCCTTTTTTTTCATTTTACGTTTTTGGTTACCTGTGAGGTTATTTATACAACAAATTTCTGCAACAAGGCAATTCAAAGTGCTTTACATAAAACCACATTTTTTCATTATTGTTTTATTTGCCTGATAACCGATAAAGTTCATAATTAAAAAGGGCGCTACTTTGGCTCCGCTACAGCTCTGTCTGTCCCTCTGCTTCGGTTTCACTCACCACTGAGTCTGACTTAATGAACCCCTTTTTTTTTACCATTTAGTCTATGACATCTGATGTCTGTCACCATTTTCATTACTGGTAAAAGTCAGAAACACTGTAGGAAAGTGGAACACCCATGTAGAATGGAGCGAGAGCTGTGTAAGTGTCTATGTGTGTATATGTCTGTGTTAGTGTGCAGAGCTATGGGGCACTCACTGGTTCACTGAAGGGGCAACTATTTACATGGCATCACTGTAGAGCAGACAAGAGAGAGTACAGGTGTGTACTTCTTCTCCTGTCTGTCTGTCCTGTTACACGAAACAAAACAAGAACACACTTTCTGTCCTCCTATTTTCTCTTCTTTTGATTGTTGTGTGCATGTACGTCTGAGGCAGAGTAATGGAGAGAAGCAGAGAGAAGGAGACAGAAAAAAACAGTGAAGAAGAGAGATCAGCGGAGTGACGATGCAGTGAGCTGCTACCACTGCATCTGCTGCCCAGAGTTGTTGATGTTCGGTATTGTGAATTGCTGGAGACCGAGCTGGAGCATAAACCACAGATGTAAATTAGCTGTATAGCTAACTCTGGTACAGGGCCTGAACTGAGCATGGTCCCTGACAAATAAACTAATAAAAAAACTTGTGTTAACCCATTTTTCGACGACTTGGATGCAGCACATCTAGCACTCATGCAAAAACAATTGAATTAATTTGGAGTAGTGTTTCTGACCACCTGATGAATGTAAGCCCAACAGCCACTCTCCTTTTTAGCTCTGCATAAAGGGGTTTTCACACGGGGAGCGATTGTCGCGCCTCGTAATTCATTTTCAATGAGAGGCGAGCGGGCAGGTAGGGGGGCGTGTGCAGTTTGAGAGGCGACGTGACAAGCGGGCGCAATTCCGTCGCATTTGTGCTCGTCACACGCACACGCCCTCTGCCAGAGTTGAATTGTGTTGAACTTTTCCCTACGCAAGCGACGTGCAGTGTAAATCAACGAACAAAAGCATTTATGAGTTCCTTAAAATATGAACCTGTTTTGTAAACGGTTATCAGTACATAGACAGCGGGGCTTTTGCTTGTCAGAGCACTGGCACAAGACTGGATTTATTGGGTAAAGTCCGTAATTATGACAATGCTAATTTAGCTAACATTAGCTATCAACAATAACAGTCTGTGGTTAGGAAAGACTAGGATTGCCACCGTTTGTTTCACATTGACCTGTGATTAGGGTTATATGATACCACAGTCAGCTAATTTCAATGAGTTGTACGGCAGGGATACAGTAGTGCACAGAATCTCCATGGTTACCAAACATTGATCACCTGGCGTTAACTCGTGTTGTGTTGTCCTTCACATGAGGAGCGTAGTAGACACCACGGATCCACGCGACTACGCAGGAAAAGTGTCGCTCACCCTGTGAAAAGCCCTATAGTCTACTCTAACTCCTGAGGAAAACTATCTGGCTCTTTGGCTGCTGAATGTTCTGCTATGTCCCCCAGATAGTCTAATGTTGTTGCTGTTTGCTGTTTGGTGCTGGGCAGGTAGTGTTCTGTAAGTTTTCAGAGCTTCTTTGCTTAAAACAATGAAATAAAAATAAAAGAAGCTAAAGTCCTGCATATTTCTGAGATAATTTACAGTGGGTTCATCGCTATGAGCAACACCCTGACCATTAACAGTAGTCATTTTATCTATTTGTTAAAGTAAAACATATAAGAGTAGTATGAAAGCCCGGAATTCTGCGTAGGGAGGTTGGTTGTGTTGGTGGATGGGTCAAACAACACAGGACATTCACCCAGGAGACCGGGGTTTGTGTCTGTTGTTGTCACGCGTGTCTCTGAAATGTTAATTTTGTTAATTTTTGTAATTGAAGCGCAGACATCTGGAGAGAGTGCTAATCTCCTCAGTGATGGTTTGGTCTGTAAGTAATGACAACACGTTCTTAAATGTAATATTAGAAAAATACATGTCCTACCTTTTGAAATGGTTGAGGGAAAAGTAAAGAAAGGAAATGATGACAGAAAGAATGTGAAGTTTCAGGCAGAGGCAGAGAAAGGGCATTAATAAATACCAATAGAGAAAAAGAGTGTATGACCTTAGAGGAGGATAGCGAGGGATAAGGCTGGTTGAGGAATGAGGAGGAGAGACCATGAGAAGCTTTAAAAAAGCATGGTGGCTGGAAGTCTGAAATATAGTCTAGCTTTGCCAGACCTTCCTTCACAGCGCTGCGGAGGAGGATCTGGCTAGTCCACACAGCATTCCGGGATGGGAGAAAAACATGCTCTGATTTATTGGCATTTCTTTAAACCGATCGCAGTCGTCTTAGGTGGTGCTAACCCACGGCTAAGCCACGGTGCCTCTGCAAAATAGCCACGGGAAGGAACTTGTTTTGGTGGGACATGTGTACGTTCAAAAGTTGTCTGGATTTACCCTGCAGAGATCTGAGGAGCAGTTTACCATAGTCCTTATAAATTGACCGGAGTTTAGAATGCCAACACAAAGAAAGCAAAAGGTAACGGGCAGCCGGCCGAAAAGAGTGACATCCAGAACGTCATTGACTACCTGAAAATGTAACGGTGATGGTGCTCCTACTGAAAAAGGGCAACAAGAGATGAGATAGAAACATGGAGGGCAGCAGAGGGAGGTATAAGAGACAGACCTGTATCAGTTTAGTCGGTGATTAGGGTGCGTGTGTTCTTGTCTTTAAAAAGTGGACATTTTCTAATTGGTGTTTTGTTGTCTTTAATGTGGACAGATTCCATAGAAGTATACCTGATATTTCTTTCACAGTGTCAACTATTTTGATCCATAAATATTGACCTAAAAAAAAAAACTCTTCCATTTCTTTAGTATCTTTAGGACACTTTTGCAAGCACATTGAGAAGCAGGTAGAGACAGAGCAGAGAGAAGAACCAAGAAGACATAAATTTGTGTTGTTGTTTGAATTCTGTGACAGGATGTTGCATCTAATATGCTTTCCAGGCTGCTTCTATTGAAAACTACTGGTCTTCAAAAATCCGTCTTGTTGAAACTGTAATAGAGACACTTGATTGAGGCCAGGAAGTCAGGATATAGGACTTGTGGGGAGGAAGCAGAAAGTGTCAGATTTGGAGACGAGGAACTGAGAAAGGGCTAATGGAAAGGCTTATAGTCCAACAGGAAGCAGCAACACCTACAGTAGTATGCCTGTAGTGAAACTTTATCTGAACATGGACTATTTCATAACTGCAATTATTAGTCTTTCTCCAGTAAAGAAGTACTATAATACTGCTGTGAATAACTCTGTAATTGTGCTCCAATGACACAATGTATCCCTCATTAACTTAACATAATAACCTCCAAAAGTGAAAATTCATGAATTCATTGATTTTTAATTATCTGTCTTTTTGGAGCGGAGTATATGAAGAGCTCTCTCCAATAACTTCAAGCAAAAAGCCAAAAGTGATCAGATTATGAGGGGACAAGCAACTTCACTTACAGCATTTGTGTAATAATGGCATGTTCCTATTCTTTTTCAGGTAATATTACAAGGAAAAGATTAAAGTTCAATTGTAATAAGAAAAATATAACACATACAGCACATGTATGTATCAGCACAGTGTAAAAGAAATACTCATTTAGTGTAGAAGTAAACATCTTGGATTCATAATTTTACTTAAGTAAAACTACAGAAGTATTAGCAACGAAATATACTTAAAGTACCAAAAGTAAAAGTATTATTCACGCTAAAGTGCCCATTTCAAAATAATACATATTTTAATATTGGATTATAATTATTGGAGCATTAACGGGTAATGTTGCAGCTGGAAAAGGTAACTACTGTGCATACTGCTGGGTAGCTTAATTCATAGTTATGCACGATCATGTATTTGATGATTACATTTTGTATTAATATTCCGAAATTGTAACTAGTACAGCTGTCAAATGATTGTAGTGGAGTAAAGTACAATAGATATTATTAATTATTATTATTATTATTATTATTATTATTATTAATACCCACTCAATTTGACAAATAACAAAAGGGAGCTCAGACAGCATGTGATATTAGATATTTGCATTTGATATGTAGTGGAGTAAAGGTATAAATTAGCATACATTGGTAATGCTTAAGTGATTTAGAAGATATAACATATAAGACTGCTGAATTGTTTCTCGTAAGATTTTCATGTGACAAATACAATTGATTGAAAATTAACTACCTTAAAATTCTACTCAAATACAGTACTACAGAATTTTTTTAGTTACTTTCCACCAGTGACTTCAATATATTTATTCTGATCATTATAACCAGCGTCTTCTGCTGGCCATGGAACAGCGTCATCCCAGCAGCCATGAATTCAGTACTTTGTTTTAAAAAGCATATCAGCACATGGTGTTACAGTAATTGGAAGAGACAGGGTTGTCCACTTTCTCCACTCACATTTTTATTTGAAAAGGTATTACGACTAGAGAAGTTCAATGACATCCTATAGTGGGATGTAATTTCATAGTTTTTTTTTCCTTTAGACTCAGCTCTAGCTGACATTCTGATAAGATTAGAAGGCATGTGTGTGTGTCATACATCCGGCACCCCATTGAGCCTTGATATTGGCCAGTAGCCTTTTGATGAGCTGAGAGATTGTTATATCCTGAAATATCTGAAAGATGGATTTATCCTTCATCAGATGGGTGAAAAGCTCTAGCTGTGACACAGATTGTTGTGTCATGTGTGTGTGTGTGTGTGTACACGCAGTGAGGGAAGTCTAAAGGTTTGAGCACATTATTATTAAATACTTTGTGTTTTCTAAAGAAACATTACAATGTAACCCTCCAACCTCTTTCCCAACTCTTCCTATCCATACACCATTACAAAATTGCTTGCTTGCATACTTCTTCTTTCACACTCTGGCTTCATATGCATTTTGTATTAAAATGACGTTCCGGACCTCAGGTATTCTTCAAGATAAACAAGAATGTTGAATCTAGACATAACAAGTAGACATAAGAAAAGAAAAATAGGTTTCAGAAATAGATGATGCAAGTATTTACTCACGACCATGCTTTCTTTCAAATCATGAAATCACTGCAGATCCAGAACTCAACTGGTTAGTTACGTTTTTCTATTACTTATATAGGACACACAAAATAGTGGTGCAACTGAGGGTTTTTGCCTGCCAAAGCAGTTAGTGCAACTTACAGACATGAAATCCTTAAAGACTCATAAAACGATTACTACGGACGGGTGGTTAGTGTTAATTTCAAGGTCTACTTGCCGTGTTTTGATATCCAATATCTGTGATGGCTGCCAGGAATTTTCCAAGTCAACTAGCTTCCGTAACATGACAGTCTAACAACTAACAGAGCAGAGGATCAGACGGAGCAGCCTGTCGACGCTCTCTGGCTGCTTCGGTAATAAAGCCGAATGATGGCAAACAGCAAGACACAATTTCAGCCCAGCAATGGAAAATAAAGCTGTGTAATGAAAGCACAGATGTAATCTGTACACTGTCTTGCAGAGGGAGAGGAGGAGAGACAGCAGAAGAAATATAGAGGCAGAGGAAGAGTCATTACTTGCAGATCGATGGAGAGATGAAAAAAATGTGTTAATGGCACAGTTTTGGTGACAGGGAGGAGTGTTGCTATTATTGCATTTTTTCTGTGGGAATTCATGATTCATCAAAACTGTTTTCTCTTAGGTTTGTCACACTTTTGTTTCTGGATGGAGTGCAGGAAATGGTGCAGACATTACACTGTATTAAGTCTGGTATTTATCTAATACAAAAACAAGCCACTCAGACACAGAGCTGATGATAAAGGATGCATAAAAAAGAAAGTCATTCTAAAGATGCGTTACCACATGTAATAAGCAGACCATTGCAAAGAGAAAGACCAATACTTGATACTGCATCATTTGGCTGATTAAATGAAATCAGCATACTAAGCTTTGTGACTATAGGTGATTAGTGCGTACTCCCCATTAAGCTCTTAGTTCAATATTATCATTCCAATAAATTATTTCTCAATTTAAATAAATTACCTGTCCTCTGCATGTTTTGTCTGATCTGTGATTTAATTGTTTAGTATCAGATTGTATTACAGGGCATAGAATGATATCACATTATCTACCCACCTTCCTCCACCTGTTACTTTCTCCTCCACTCCACTGCCGTCTCCCCACTTCTTTAGTTACTCCTCTGTGTGTCCTTTCCCTCTTTTGCTTTCTCTCGCAGGACTTTGAATCAAAATATATGGGTCAGTCAGCTATGATGAATTAAAACTATGTGCGTGTGTCTGTGCATGTGTGATATATTACAGCTTTGTGTGTGTTTGTGTGTGTGTGTGTGGTATGGGTTTGATATATTAAAATGTGCGTGGGCTGCATCCATCTCAGGCAGCCATTCTGTGCCTGCTATAAATCACCATCAGTTTCACCGTCATATCCAGGAAACCTGACAGGAGATGCCACACTACAGCACCAGGACGCTGTGTGTGTGTGTGTGTGTGTGTGTGTGTGTGTGTGTGTGTGTGTGTGTGTGTGTGTGTGTGTGTGTGTGTGTGTGTGTGTGTGTGTGTGTGTGTGTGTGTTGGGGGATGTGGCTCTACTATACTAGTACTAATATTACTATACTAGTATTGCAAACCTCACTGTTGGATGGTCGAAATTCGAACTATTTGTTTGCATGATTTTTGAAGGCCTTGTTTGCAGAAAAGTAGAGGAACATAATGCAAGTTAATGTGTTTCAATTTCATAATTGTACATAATTGTAAGCAGCCTTTAATTTACAGAGCCCTTTTAATACAGGTAATATGAGATATTGGGTTGAATAACACAGAGGGCGATTTATCTCTTACATAAAATAGCACTCCATGACTACGTGTAATCTCCCAATAATTACAGGAATGCTTCTTTGTAGTGATGGCTATTTAAGTGAGAAGGATTGTGTAAGATAGGAATGATCAGATAGAGTACACTTATAAATTAAAAGGATTCCAACAGTGTTCACAAGGAAGTATGCTCTGTTCAGGCTTTCATCTTTAAAGCTTTGGAGGAACAGGGTCTTAAATTGACTGTATAGGTTTTAACTTATTGGATCCAAGAGCAGTCTTAAGAGTTTTATAGGAGAGGGTTAAGATAAAATCTGTGCTGCTTAGAATTTCAAAGAGACAAAGAAAGAGACCTGAGGCCTGTACTACGAAGCAAGATTTGGCATTAACGAGGTAACTTCAGGTTCAACCCAGGGTTTTCTGTACGACGACGGTGGATCACTTGTTACCGGGTTAAATCACTGTGGTAACTTACGCTGAACACCTAACCTGGTCGGGAGCAGGTTAAGTTGGAGATTATAGATCAACTGGTGTAAAAGCACCGCCTACTGCGGAGAGAGAGAGAGAGAGAGAGAGAGAGAGAGGGAGAGGGAGAGGGAGAGAGGGGGAGAGAGAGGGGTGCGCTCATAAAAGTTAAAACATTTAGAGACCGACATCCCCGTTAACATTCCCTGATGGGTATTTTTATGAAATATATAGATTTTAATGGGAGGGAATTACATATAGGCTATTTGTCGGCTTCTTGAGCCGTGTGTTGCCAATGTGCATATCGGTTTGAATTATGTTTTATATATATATATATATATATATATATATATATATATATATATATATATATATATATATATATATGTATATATATATATATATATATATATATATATGTATATATATATATATATATATATATATATGTATATATATATATATATATGTATATATATATATATATACATATATTAGGCTAAAGCAACGGCAGTTTATGAAAGCACAAGTGTATTTATGGTCAGATCTTGTGCCTGACTGATGGGGAAGTGACATTGATAAGCGTTGTGATTTCCACATTTACAGCGTCGGCTATTTTGTTGCCATCTTTCCTTCCTGTTTTAGGAAGCAGCGACTGTATTGCGTTTTGCCTGCAAAACCCTGTCTGTATTCTTCATATCTATGTAGATAATTTGTGGTAATTTGCTCTTCGTATATAAAAAAATGCGCCTTTGGTAGATGTTTGCGATTGGTTGTGCTGTGCAATCACCACCTCTTTAATGTGAACGCGTGCCCCGCTGGATTGGGAAACCCTGGGTTGATTGAACTAGTTGTTAACCACTGTCGTGACACAGGTTATGCAGGACCGCGGTTGTTAGGTTAGGTGAAGCCGGGTAACTAAAATGAAACCAGGACATGTTGATCTTGATTTGTAGTACAGGCCTCAGGAATTCAGAGCATTTTCTATGAAATGCTTGAACTCTAAGAATCCAGGCATTTACTCTAAGTAGAGGTGAGTCACATGGATAACATATTCAGT